>NW_023330888.1:0-57202 GCF_011100685.1 Canis lupus familiaris
TTTAAATATTAAAAAAAAAAAAAAAACCTAAAGGAATAAGAGAGCCTTGCCAATAGCCTCTGAATGCTCAGACCTCTCTTTGCGAGCACCATAAGCGTCTCCAATTACCTATTCATTATTCTCCAAGTAGACCCTCTTTGAAAAGATCAGCTTTCTATATGTATTCCTTTTCTGGTTTACTCATTTCCAGCATTGCTTCATATTTTTTTACATAGATGTATAGTATTTCAGACACATTACGAGATGAGTAGCTAGGGGCCACTACCTCATAAGACAATGCTTTTGTGGGAAAACTCAAACCAATGTATGAAGTCACTTGTTGGATCTTAACCTGTTTGTGGGTTAAGAGCTGCCTGTGTGGTCTAAACCTACTTTAAGAATTCATCGTTACAAAGAGGGGGAAAAAATAAAATAGGTTTCTCCACTAGAGATATCAACTAACAGGATTTGGAATACCCATATGGTGTTTTGCATCAAGGCAATAATATACAGATGTTAATCTCATCCTTGCTTTCAGCTCTGCTTACCCACTTTTTCCTGAAAGGCAGACAATGTCCCGATGTATGGATATGCCTTGGAATGTGGTGGGAGGGGAGGGCCAAGGTCAAGGTCTGGAGATGCAAAGGGGCCTAAGAACTAGAGTAGGAAGGGGTGATATTTATCCCTCACCCAACTGTTTTATGTTTTTCTAAGATGAATCTTTACCCTTAAATCCAATTATCTCAGAAATAATTTTCAGGAACCACACTTTACAAGGTGAGTGACAGTGTTTATACATGTGAATAGAGGTATTTGTGTGGGCAGGAGGCAGGTGCTGCTTCAGATTTGAAGAGAATTTGAGGAGAAGGGAGACAGGGGAAGATAAGGTATGTGCATGCGGAAGAAGGTATGTGCATGTGTAGATAGATATGTCATCTATAGGGTCAGGAAGATGCCCAGAAAGGAGATTCAAGTAAGAATCCACAACCTGGACGTAAAAATTTCAGGAGCCACAGTTGTCTCAATTCAAGAGGTTGTGTTTAGGCAAACCTGAAGGATTGAGACAGAACCTGTTGGTGGTTGTGCCAGCCGTGCAAAAGGGGCAAATGCAGATTTGCGAGGAGAGAGACTCCCTGCTGAAGACAGTAACAATTTAGCACAGGTTGAGAACCATGCAATGCCATCCATGACAACCATTGCTCTACCTTTCTCCCTTGAAAGGCTGGGTAGAGCTTAAGTAATCATGGCTATTAACCCGACTAAACTATTGGTTTTGTTCCAGTGCACTTCCTGATGAAAATAGGAGAACCCTACCATCATGTCTTTACATTTACTTACCGAGGAGTTTGAGAAGGCTTAGAACAAATACACTCTATTTGGAAATATACAGATAGAAAACTAGATCTTAAGCAAAGAAGAATATAAGACCTGTTGAATCACTATGTTGTATACCTGAAACTAATCTAACATTGTGTGTCAGTTATACTTTAATAACCCCCCCCAAAAAAAGGAAAAGAATATTTAAAAATGCCAGAATTAGGGGTGCCTGGTTGGCTCTGTTGGTTGAGCATCTGCCTTCGGCATGGGTCATGATCCCAGGGTCTTGAGATCGAGCCCCATGTCTGGCTCCCTGCTCAGCAGGGTGTCTGCTTCTCCCTCTGCCCCTCCTCCTTCCCTCGTTCTCTCTGTCTCTCTCTTAAATAAATAAAATCTCTTAAAAATGTCAAAATTAGACTTAACACAGATGCAGCACTTAAGTTTCAAATTTGTCTCTTGAATTTTTTTTAAAAATATTTTTTTATTTATTTGAGAGAGAGAAAGAGAGCACGAGTGGAGGGGGGTAGGAGCAGAGGAAGAGGGAGAAGCAGACTCCCCGCTGAGCAGGGAGCCCAATACCAGGCTCCATCCCAGGACCCCAGGGTCATGATCTGAGCCAACAGCAGACGCTTAGCCAACTGAACCACTTAAGTGCCCCATGCCTCTTGAACTTTCTTAACAGAAAGAACAAGAGGGAAGGTCAGTATATAGATAAGATTATATTCAAAAGAAGGAGGTATTACAGGAAGCAAATAATATCCTAAATAAATTTCTCATAAAAGACTACAAAGTGAAGGCATAAAGTAAAGAAAAGAGCAATGTCCCCAACAACTTTCTTAAATGTTTCTTTAATTTTAAAAATTACACACACACACACACACACACCCTCTATGAATATCTGAAAAAAGAAGTATAAAACTTAAAGTAAAAATCATCCACAATCATGCCAATATTTTTGAGAATTTCTTTCCAGATATAGAGATATAAAACAATTATTTTCCTATTGCCAGACATTTAGGTTCCTTTCAATGTTTTGCTATTTTAAAAATCCTGTAATAAATGCCTTCTATGTAAATCAGTAGCGGAGTTGATGATTATTTCCTCGATAAATTCTTAGTACTAGATTTGTTGGGTGAAATGATAGAAACATTTTGAAGGCTTTTGGTACATATTTCCAAACTGCCTTAGATAAAAGGAAAAAATAAAGGCTAGACTTTTAAATAGACAAAATTAAAATGAATTTAGATAAATATGAACATCATGCCCCATTTTCACCCTGAGTATAGACATGAGTGTCTCTCTCACACCTACTTTGCAGAGTTCACAAAGTGTTTGGTAATTGACAAGTTTGTAAGAAGAAAAAAATGTGTTTAGTAGTCATAATTTTCATTTCTTTGTTTATTTGTGACATGGAACATGAGGTCCAATATGTGGAGCAAAAATAATCCCTTTGAGACCAGTGGTATTCTATTTTTGATTACTATTATATCTTATTCCATGTAACAGCATATGGCATGTAGTGGATATTTAATAAAAGCCTGGTCATTAGTGAATTAATTTCATTTCCATGTGTCTATGGGATATTTTTATTTTCTATTCTGTGAATTGTTTTCCCATGCCCCTGCCCACTGAGATGTTAGCAAAACTTGCCTAATAATAAATATACCTAATCGATTTCATATGCAACTTCTTGTTGGAAACATTGACAAAGGCATATCTTTGAAACTCAGCTAAATATAAAATTAATAAAGTGAAAAGTGAATTTGACATGGTGTGAATATACAGCTTTAGACAGTTGGGTTTGACCCAAGGAGAATTCCTTGTTCAAATACTTGTTGAAATAAGTATTAATTTCAATAAGTAGAAGTCCACTTAAGATACTTCAAGATGCGGAATGCCTAGGGAGAGAGAGCATGACTTCACATCTGAGAAATGTACTCTACACATGAACTTGCAAAAGTATTTGTGAAATATATTCATTCATTTATTCCAAAAATATGAATTGAGGATCCACTCTGAGCCACACACAGTACCAGATGCCAGGGCTATGGCAGGGAGCAAGGAAGGCAAGGCAAGGTGCATCACTGTGGAGCCTCCATTCCAGTGTAAACGACTATCGCATTGTTTACAGTTATAAAAAAACTGAAAGCAATCTGAATGTCCACTACTAGTGACAGGTTTCTAATACAGTGAAATATTATGTAAATTTTTATACATGCTGACTATAAAAATCATGATGCTTGAAAGAAAAGTAATTTAGAGAACAGTATATATAGTATGAGTCCAACTATGTTTAAAGAAAGGGGCTTTTACCTTTCATTTTATAGACTTCAGAGCTATTTATTGTACAATAAGCTTAGAATAATTAGAAAAATCAGAATAATTTTTTTAAAGTAAGGGATCGAGTTCTATGTGGTAACTAGAACCAAAATATTACTCCTCCCATGGGGCTGACTTGGGGGGAGGGGAGGACTGAGATTGTGCTCAATCTCACAAGTAAACAAGCAAATTCAAGTGACTGAAACTATTACATTAGCAAATTCAAACTACTAAATGCCATGGTGGGAGTGGACTGTTGATTTTTGTTGTGTTTTGTGTGTTTGTTTGCCTACAAAATTGTCAATTGCTGAGAACTTTGTTCACTCCACAGAGTAGGTATAATAAGCTGGGCACTCTCGATATACTCCTGGTGGAGAAAAGTGTGGGTTGTTTTTTTTTTTTTAATTAATTTTAAGTGGTTTCTACCACTGATCTTTAAAAGTCTAGCCCCTCATTTTTCTTTTTGTCTAAAGCAATTTGGCAATATGTATCAATAGCCTCAAAAGTACTTCCATCATTTCACTCAGAAAATGTCATGCTGAGAATCTATCAGGATATAATCATCAGTCCAGTCACAGAAATACGTAGGAGAACATTTATCGGAGGATTTTTTTCAACCATGTCTGCTAATCTGCAAGCAAAGCTACCAACGCTGAGAATAGCCCGCTGGCATGTGCCTGAAGTCAGTCATCACAGTCAACTAAATGTGAAGATCCAATTAATGCATAGTCCATTTTACTCCGTGGGTTTTAAATTTTTTGATATTTGCCCACAAAGTTGTCTGGTTCAGGAACTCCCAGGTAGTCATACGATAAACCCTTTATTTCTAGCATTAGGAAAGTAATTAACATCAAATAAATGTCAAACAATATTTATTTATTCATTCATTTATTTATTTAAAGATTTTATTTATTTATTCATGAGAGACACAGACAGAAAGAGAGGCAGAGACATAGGCAGAGGGAGAAGCAGACATCACGGGGAGCGCGATGCGGGACTCGATCCCAGGACCCCAGGGATCCCTACCTGAACTGAAGGCAGACCCTCAACCACTGAGCCACCCAACTGCCCCATATTAAGCAATATTTAAAGAATACTATTTTGAAGGGGTGTCACATCGCTGGCCTACATTGGACATCCATCTGTCTCAGCCCATCCCTAGGGAGGCAGCTGGCCATACAGCAATGATAGCTTAGACATTGCAAGAATATAAGGCCATGCCAGGATCCCCCAGAGATAGCATGGCTTTGCCATACCTGCTTTTCTCAGCACCTTTGTGCACCTTTCTTCTCTCTCCATTAGCCCCTCCTTCATTTGGAACCTGCTTCAACCTGGCTGCCGCAGCCCTTTCCTCAGCCCAATGGCTTTCTATATGCTTTGAGTTTCCGCCCCATCACCAGCTATCCTGGTCTCTCAATCTCCCAACTCCAAACTCCCCCTGGAAGGAAGAGGTATCTAATTGGTGCTGCTGAATTTTATAAGTCAATGCCCCAAGTTATTCACGGCCTGACCAGTCTGGAGGCACAATCATTGACTCAGGTCTAACCAGTGAGGCCACAGGGAGGACAGAGTTAGGAAAGAAGCAGGGTACACGATGGTTGATGTGTCTGAGTCATTTGTATTAGCCTTTGGATAATCTTCCTTAAAGACTGCTCCTGTCAGCACAGGTTGTCCAACTGGGGCAGGCCAGGGCAGGTTTGTGTCAGGTAGCAGCAATGGCAGCGTGGCTTGAGATATCAACACTGAGATGAGATGAGATGAGATGAGATGAGATGAGATGAGATGAGATGAGATGGATGAGATGAGATGAGATGAGGAGGATGTCCATACAAGAAGCAGCAATGGTAGTCTGGTACGAAGTTTCAGAGCTCAAGTGGACCAAGAAGGGTGTCCATGTGGTACCTGGCATGGAGCGTTAGAACTAAGAGAGAGAATACGGACATCTGCAAGGGGTGCTGCCAAGGGACAGCCCAACATGGAGTAAAGAGGTCACCCATGTGCCCTAGGATGAAGTGCCAGAGCCCGGTTGGGATAAGAAGGGCACCCACACAAAGGGCTCAGAAATAACTAAAGAATAATCACATATGAGGGGAATTCATCAAATAAGTAATACATATTAAGGATAATGGATCTTGTTGTTAGCGTTACAAAGTAGAATGAAGCCTGTGATATTGGATTGGACCTGGAGGTATCTATGAACCAATTGTTCTTAATATCCATGGTTAAATATGGAAATATAGATGTGTATGTCTATATATGCACGCATATATTCCCTAGCTCTGTCTACTGAGAGGACCTGGGAGCACACTGAGTGTCTAGATCTTGGTTTCTAAACATCATTCTCCACTAAAAAGATCCAAGTATTCTTGGAGAAATGGTTGATTCCAGGACAATGCCAGAAAAGGTTTAAGATGAACCTGAAAATCTTGTGCCAGTAATTTAAAAAACTTCCCAAAGAATAATAACGACATGTTACTAGGACACAGAAACTTTTAAAAGGTTCCCGCTTGCCAACCCTGGAACCATTGGGGCATTCAACTAAATAATGATAATAACGGATTATAAGCCATAAGATACAATAAAAACCCATGATGATATAAATAAGTACATGGAAAAATGGGGAGTGAGAAGACATTTCCATATGGTGGAAAGCTAAATGATAAATTTAGAAAGAGTGATGAAATTAGAAACAATTAGTAATAATTCAAAAAAAGAATTAGTAATAATTCAGCCAGAAAACATCAATGGTTGCCAAAACTAGTGAATAAAAGTTTAATAAGAAACATGATATTTACTGTCTTAAAGTACCACCCTCCTCAACAACAGAAAAACATGATTCTAAAATGAACAAAGGACTTAAGTAGACATTTCTCCAAAGAAGACGTACAAATGACCAACGGGTATATGAAAAAAATGCTCAACATCACTAATTATCCAAATGTAAATCCAAACCACAATGAGATACCACCTAACAACTGCTGGGGTGGTCATTATCAAAAATTAGAAACAAAACAAAATAAAAACAAGAACAGAAAGTAACAAGATCTGTTAAGATTTAGAGAAATTGGAACCTTTGTGCACTGTTGGTGGGAATGTTAAATGGTGCGGCCGTTATGGAAACTAGTATAGAAGTTCCTTAAAAAATTAGAAATAGAGTTACCACATGATCCCAAAATCATACTCCTTGGTATATACTTGAAAGAACTGAAAGCACACCTCAAAAAAGATACTTGTATACTCAGGTTTATAGAAGCATTATTCATAATAACTAAATCATGGAAGCAACACAAATGTCCATCAACAGATGAGTGAATAAGCAAAATATAGTATATACATACAATTAAGCCTTTTAAAAAAAGGGAAATCCTGATATATGCTACAACATGGATGAACTTTGAGGTCATTATGTTAAGTGAAATGAACCAGTCACAAAAAGGAAAATATTATATAATTACACGTACATAAGATACTTAGAGTAGTCAAAAATCATAGAGACAGAAGGTGGATGGTAGTTCCAGGGGCTAGAAGGAGAGGGGAATGGGGAGTGACTGTTAGTGGATACACAATTTCAGCATTGCAAGATAAAAAGAGCTCTGGAGATGGATGCTGGTAATAACTGGCACAACAATATGAACGTACTTAATCCAGCTGAACTGTACACTTAACGTTGGTTAAGATAGGGGTTTTTTAAAGTAGCATCTTACAAGATATTGTAGTAGATTGAATGGCGATCCTCAAAAAGATATGTCTATGTCCTAACTCCCTGAATCTATATATGTGACATTATTTGGAAAAAGGGTCATTGTGGCTGTAATTAATTTAAGGATCTTGAGATGAGATCATCCTGGATGACCTGGGTGGGCTCTAAATCCAGTGGCAAGTGTCCTTATAAGAGACAGAAGAGGGGTGGCTGGATGACTCTGTTGGTTAAATGTGTGCCTTCCACTCAGGTCATGATCTTGGGATCCTGGGATCTAGCCTGCTTCTCCCTCTTCCTCTGCCTCCTCCCCCTGCTCGTGCTCTGTGTCTGTCTCTCTCTCTCTCTCTCCAATAAATAAAAAACCTTT
The DNA here is from genome assembly GCF_011100685.1 of Canis lupus familiaris. Lineage (NCBI taxonomy): Eukaryota > Metazoa > Chordata > Mammalia > Carnivora > Canidae > Canis > Canis lupus. Next base: position 7,683 of record NW_023330888.1, read on the forward strand.
AAAAAATAAAATAAAAAGAGACAGAAGAAAAGACATAGACAGAAAGATACAGTTGTGTGAAAACAGAGGTGGAGCTTGGAGTGATATGGTTATGAGAAATGCTGACAGCCACTAGAAACTAGAAGAAGCTCTAGAGGAGGCTTCTCTCTCCTCTAGAGCTTTTGGAGGGAGTGCAGCCAGGCAACACCTTCACTTCAGACTTCTGGTTTCCAGAACTGTGAAAGAATAAAATTCTGTTGTCTTAAGTCAGCCGCTTATGGTAATTTGTTACGGCAGATCTAGGAAACCAATAAATTACTTCCCACATTTTGATATGGTTGTGGTTTGATATGCATTGTGGTTATGTCTGAGAATGTGAAGGAAATTCACACTAACTTATTCGGGGGTGATGGGACATTAGATCACAATGACCTCAATTACAGTAATTACTCCCAAATGGTTCAGAAAAGGGAGTACAATTCTTGCAACTCTTCTCTAAGTTTGAAATTATTTCAAAAGAAAAAGTCCCCATCCTAGAGGGTGTAGTGACTTGGAAGAGGTATATGGGTGGATTTTGTGGGGCTTTCTCATGGGTTCCTTGGGGATCCCCTGTAGGAGATGTGCTAATACTTCCTCCAGCTGACTCTTTTTTGGCTTCTTCCTCAGCTCCAAGGCTTTGATCAGCCCATCCCCCTTGGCCCAGTCCACCCCACCATCCAAGCGCAGGGGACCCCAGGCCAGCTCCCCTCCACAGGTTCCACATTTGATTTCTGAGAAGCCTGATGCTTATCGATATATTTGATCCCACGATGCATTCAACTAGTTCCCAAACTCCAGTGGATACTTGCAAAGGTCTCCAAATAATCTTAAATCCCCTCTCGTGCAACTTAAGGTGATAAGAATGCAAATGCCTCCCTGACCCCCAGTGGATGAACACATATGACAATGACCATTCTCCTTTCTCTAAGCACAACTATTTAAGCTGGATGTGGGTGATTAGGTAATGCTCGTGGAACCGGATGGGCCCACCCCTCAACTGTGGGGCTCTTGAAATCTACTCTTTTATTCTCACCTTAGGAGATGTGCTCAACGCTCAGGACAATAGGAGGAGCCATATTTCATGGCCTGTACCTACGCAAGAAAAGCTCTTGCCAAAGTCATCTTGCAAAACCTAGTAACCGGTTTTATCTCACTTATCTCTGATGTATTTTGCACTGTTTCAACACCATACACCCCTCTTATATGTCCAGCCAAAACAGTCCCCTCAGGGTCATGTCCTCTGGCCACCCTGAATGCCATGTCTCAGTTCGCTTTATTCCAAAGTCTTACTGCTGGTTTCCTTAGGATTCTTTTCATCCTGAGCCCCCTTCTCTTTTCACTCAATATGCTCTCCCTGGACATCCCCATCCAGTCCACGTTGCTTCTGTTACCACTGGGTTGTGGGTTGTCTTAATACTTACAACGACACCTCAGGTTCTCCTAAGCCTGCAGTAGAAAGATGATTTATTTTTAGAACCCGAATCAACCCAAACAACTAAGGGAGTTGGACCGTGAGGGGCCCAGCTAAGGAAATATTTTTAGGAAGAACTGGATAAAAGGAGCAGGATCCAGGATGAGTTCCCCTCCTCGAAGCCATCAGGGAATGGTGAACCCCAAGTTGAGGCTCACTCAGTAGAAGATGTGGTGCATTTGCCTGGGGTCACTCTGAAAGTCTGAAGGCAGGCAGAAATGAAGCTTTTCAATCCTGCACACTTTCTTCAGAGTTCTCAATTCAAGCAGTTTAAAATCTGCCTTTGAAATGGAAATACTGTAATTTCAAAATCTCAGCAGGGCAGTTGGGGATGGAGGGTGTGGAGTGGATGAACAAAAGCACTGAGGCCTGCTTTTGACCTCTTCTTCTCAGCTAACAAGCTCCAGCACACAGCTAAGCTGCCAGCCCTCTGGCTCTTGCTGTTCCTACAGTGGCTAAGTCCCAACGTTTCTGGGACAGAGCTAATTGCAAACAGTATGTCCCATTCATCACCAAGTCTGCACTCTTACTTGTCAGACTCCATGTCCCATATTTTGCTTCAGAAAATATGATCCCCAGAGCTCTGTTTCTTTGCGGTCTAAAACTTCCCCGGAGAGAAATCTAGCTGACATCTATCTGTTCTGCTGTGATGGCTCCATTCTCCCCACGTAAACAAAAGTTAACCCAGGACAGAAGCACTCAGGCGTCGACCCCCTCACTTTCATGACAGTTTCGTGCAAATTAGTATATTTATTTACTTGTTCATTTGATTTAATTAACCTCATACTCTGGCATATTTTCTAACTGGTAATTGAACAAGTGGATCTTGTATGCTGCAATCAGAAAACAACTTTATTCTTTCCCGCAGACCCATTTATGGGTTAGCTCATCCCTGAAACTGGATGTGATCGCAGGCAGATGGCAACGCGCTAGGATAATAAAAGATCCTCTAGCTGCTTCCAGTCTCAAGAAAGGTCTCACTTCAGTAATTAAAATGTCCAGTCACGAGTAATTTAACTAAAGCTTCTCCCCGATCAAGCTCTAACCTGCTATAGGAAACAGGGATAGGAAAGAGTTGGATTCAGCTTTTCCTCTCATTCCCTATCTCCTCCTCATTTACCAGGCTGCCTCGCCCCTCTTGTTTAAAAAAAATAGGGGGCACAGGGAAGAAGGAGGTTCAGGAGAGGTAAGGTCCCACCCACTAGGCTGGCCCCCTACCAGATGTACCACTGAACTGTGGCCACAGCACTTGTTCAAAGCTCATGCTCTCTGACCTCAGAGGATGACCAAACCTGACTCTTGCATTGAGTGTTTTTGTGGGGTCTTAGGAAGCCCCCGCTGGAACACTGCTAGCTCTTCTTGTGATGTGGACAGCAGATGCTTATGTTATTTATTTCCCTCAGGCCCTGGGGGTACAGTGGGAATACAGGGGGGTACACTCACCACTTGGGGCTGTCCTTTGGGACAAGATTGGGAATGACAATGGGGAAGAAGGGGTGCGCATTAGGACAAAGCCCCATACCACCAACTCTGTAGTGGCCTTGCCCATAATAACCAGAACCTCTCAGGTTTAGTCAAACCCCATTCCTTGGTGCTCCTCAAGGTCCTAGGGACAAGCTCTCCTTGAGGTGCCCTTAGAGCTTCTATCACAAGGATAGACATGAGAAGGCTTACCCTTTCTCCTTGGAAGATCACTGAGACGCTGTTCATTTCCGCTCCCTACCCAGTTCCTTTTGGTTTTTTCACCTTCTGGCCTTTAATTCCCTCAGGATGGTTGCAGGTTCATATGTTACAAACACCTTTTGGTTTGGGGTGTTTTGGGGGTTTTGCTTATCTGTGTTACCATGTGCTGTCCAGGCAGTCTGGAACCTCCCTTCTGAAGATGGAAGTCTTTGCCAGTTACTTTGCTCTCAGCCTTTGAACCTCAACTCAAACTAGAGTGGGAGAAGTCAATTTTTAACATGTTGTTACATATTATTTATTCCATCTTGGCCAGGGCCCCTTAACTCACAGAATCTTTCTAAAAAAAAAATTAAAAATCTGGGTTTTTGGAGGGGCCTTGTCCTTTTCAGCTTTCTGAAACTTCTCAATATATTTTACATAAAGAATGATACAGAGGTTCCCTCACACAAGAGAATCAGCATTATATGGGAAAATGTTTAAGAACAGCTCTGTGAATAGAAAGTGGGCTTTAATGAAATGCACCAGATTTGTTTTGGAATAGTGAACACCTAGGAGATTTTTCTCCCTTCTCTTCTCTTTTTTCTACTTTTTGACATGTTTCAGCTTTTCTTTAGTGAGCCTAGACTGGTTCGCAAAATCCTTTATCTGCAACTCCAAAATCCAAAAAGCTATGGGCTGGGGCGTGGAGTGGGGGTTGGGAGCTCTAAATACTAAGGATTTTTTTTCCCCATAATTAATTCTCTATAGTTAATTTAACTTGAATTGAAGGGAAGCTACTTAAAGCTCTTATCTCAGAATAAATCTTCAAATATTTTAATGCAGAAATAATAATGTTTTTGCTTTCAGCATGCCTCCCCAGACTCTACTGGGAGTGCTATATAATATACATTATAAGCCCCATGCCACCTCCTAAATCAAAAAATAATTCTAAATTATTTTACACATCGGACACTATGGGTTTTGGACAAGTGTTTATTACCCTATACTTTTGAAAAGGAGAAAATATAATGAACTGTGTTATTATTTTTCTTGCTCTAGTGGCTACTCATTATCACTAACTCATCCTCACCTTTAGTCTTTGTACAAGCTACTCCCATACTTCCCTGGCCCTTCTGTACCTTCTCTTATCAAAGTAGACTTCACAATCTACCTCCTGAAGGTGAAATCTGAAGTTTCCTCGTTAGTCCAAGATCTTTCTTCACCTAAATATTCATCTTGGGTTTGGGACACATTTTTCCCAGGTCACACTAATTTGGGCTTTAAAGAGACACAATAACTCATAATTCAATGATTGCTCACCCAGTTCCTGTATAAAACTTCAGCACCTTCCAAAGACCTCCCCTCTTTATTTCTTCTAGGAGTTCCTAGATCATGTTCAATGAACATATGTTACCATGCATCTCTGGTTCCCACACCCACCCTCAAAGCCCACCATAAATATGGTTTATGGAAAAAGGCCTTTCCTTACTGAACCCTTCAACACAGACCCAGAACACAGACTAGAGGACTCTGGGGAGGGAGTAGACTAAAATCTGCAGTTCTCTTCATATTTGAGTTTGTTTTCTAAGATCTTATTATTTTTAAGTAATCTCTACTCCCAACATAGGGCTTGAATTTACAACCCCGAGATCAAGAGTTGCATGCTGTACCAACTGAGCCAGACAGGTGCCCCAACTCTCCATATTTGAATTTGAGAATAACTGGTTTAAAGGTCTGCAGATCAATGCCAGATCACAAAATTTAAGAGATAAAATTTATAATAAATGTCAATGACAGTTGCAGTGTACCTCATGTATGGTTTTCATAATAAAGGTTAATGAGTTTTCAACAGTCTTTGTCCAATCTTGACTATTGTCTAGTAACTCAGTACTTTCTTCACCATTTAAAAATATTTTTAGAGGAGTCTGGGTGGCTCAGTTGGTTAAGTGTCTGCCTTCAGGTGAGGTCATGATCCCAGGGTCCTGAAATCAAGTCCCACATTGGGCTCCCTGCTCAGAGGGGCATCTGCTTCTCCCTCTTCCTCAGCCCCTCTCCCCACTTGTGCTCTATCAAATAAATATATAAAATCTTATATATATATATATATATATATATATATATATATATATATAGTTTTTTTTAACCATACATCTTATCTGGTAACTTTTTCTGCCATATCCTACTGTTTCTCTATCTTTCTCCTCTCTTCCTCTTTGTCTTTCTCTCTTCTCTCACTCTCCTCTCTGGAAAGAAAACAACAACAAAAACATCACCAGCAACAAAATCTCTCCTTTCCTCCTAAGAAACAATTGGAGATCTTTTTTGTACTTTGAACATAACCTAAGGCATAATTAAAGACAGAGAGTGGGATACACTAAGCTCCCTTAGTGGGACAAAATCACTGTTACAGGACTTCAGACTATGGGTTCACATAGTCTCTTGCTTCTGCATCCCTGTTGCTATCTGGGCAGACACACAAAATACCATAGTCAATATCTTTATTATCATCTAGAAGGGTAATGTGAGCTGACATGTCAACCCAGAACCTGTGAGTGTGACCTTTTATGAAAAATGTCTTTACAGATGTAATAAAGGTAAGGATCTCAAGATCAGATTATCTCAGGTTATATTGATGGCCTAAATCCATTGGCAAGTATCCTAATAAGAAGAGTAACTTACACACAAAATTGGAGAAGGCCATATGGAAATGGAGACAGAGATTGAAGTGATGCATCTATAAACCATGGAACATGTAAGATTAGCACCAGACTGATATCAGAAGCTTGCAGAGACAAGGAAAGATTCTCCACTTGAGCCTTTTTGGAGGGAACATGATCCTGCTGATACCTTGGTTTTGTATTTGTAGTCTCCAGAACTATGAGAGAATAAATTTTTGTTGCCTAAAGCCACCAAGTTTGTGGTAATTTGTTATGGCAGCTCTAGGAACTAACACAAAGAACCTAGTAGTTGCTAGCCCTCTGGGTGCCCTTGTCTGTCATCTTAGAAGTGAAAATAACACTACTATTCCTAAATTTTGCCTACGGCAACCCTCTTGGTCTCCTCCCTCTCTGGGAACTCTGTACTATCGCTTTACTATCGCTCAATAAACTGCTTTGCTGCCCTCCAAAAAAATACATATATACATTTTGCCTATTTGAGGCTCAATTGTCACGTAGAGAATCTTCACCAACTCAGGAATGGCTGGATTTAACATCTGGCTTCTGAAAAAATACTCAGATAAGAACAGTGGCTTCTGACTGAGTGATGTATAGAATTGTTGAATCATCATATTGGATACCTGGAATTAATCTAACACTGTATATTAGTTATGCTGGAATTTAAATTTAAAAAAATTAAAAGAACATGAGGAAATCTCACCTACTGCTTGAAAGTCATGGCCACTAGAGTCAAATTTGAATCCTGATTTGACTCCTGGTTCTCCTACTCATAAACTTGCAACTTTAGGCAATTATTTAGCCGTGAGACTAGGCACATAAGACCTAAATAAATGATAGCTCCTATTTAGCTCCAATTTTTGTGATTGTTTTGTTTACTTCACATGGCTGCTTCTCTGTTTGTTTATTCCTTTCCATGGCAGGAAATAGCTACCTCTCCTCCACCCCCAGTCCCAACCCACACGACTTTTTATTTCAAAATCCAACAGCAGCTAATTAGAATCTTGCATCACTTATTTCAATATCTTTAAAGAGAGAGACCACGATGTATGTTCAAACCATTGTGCATATTAGCTATCACTGGCTTGACCTTCTATGTCTGCGAAGGCAAGATCTTTTGAAGGGTATGTATGTAGGAAGGCAGTGGTGAGGCATTTCCAGAAGTCTTTTAAGTGTTATATATTCAAATCTCTTTATATATTCTTTCATAATGTATGCCTTTGATTTCATGCTTTAAAAAGTATCTCCTACCTTGAGATCAGATATTGACCCTTTATTTGTTACTTTCCATGTATACTCTCTAAAATAATTTGAATTTTTTTATTAGAAGGGTAACGTTTTCTCTAAGTAGCCTATTTGTCCCAACATAATCTTTTCAATAGTATGTACTTTTCTCACCAATTTGAAACATGAATACCAATAACAATCACATTTACTAGATAATTTTTATGTGCCAGAGTTTGCGCTAAGTATATTACATGGATTGTTTCAGCTTAGCAGTATTATTACCCACATATGACAGCTAAGAAATGGCATACTTGGGATTCACACTCAGGTCATCTAATTATAGAGCTCATACTTTTAAACCACTATGCTAACTCTTATAAATAATTTGGGTCTATTTTTAGCTCAAACAATAGGAAAGATTTTTGACATAACTGGAAGTCCAGATTTAGGGTTGATCTGGCTCGTGCTCACTTTGGCAGCACATATACTAAAATAGGGTTGACTTGACTTGAGTTCAGTGTCCCCATGATTCTCTTGGCTCTGCTGCCTTCCATGTGTGATTTCATCCCAGGCTGATAGTGAAATAGCTGCAGTAATTCTAGCCCCCATATCCATTCACAAGAAATGTCCAGTAGAAAGAAACAAAATGGCTACTTTAAGAAACTCCCCCAGAAGAATAAAGAATTTTCTCAGGACCCTCCAACAAAATTCTCCTCCAAGATGGGCCAAATACTCATTCCTGTGTCAATTATGGACTAGGAGATTAGATTAAATCAATTATACAAGCCCAACCCTAGAGTTAGAGATGGAATCAAATTTCCTTTGGAACATGGGCAGCATAAAAGTAAGAAGGACTATCAGTAAGGATTAGGTTCAGCTCTCTAATGCAGAAAACCTAAAATAGCAGTAGGTTAAATAAGTTGAAAAGTAAATCAAGTCTGGAGGTAGGCAGTCCTGGAGGTAGAGCTAGGATAGAGGCTCCATGGTCACCCAGTTTCCCTCCTGTCTCAATGCTCTGCCATTCTCACCATGTGGCTTCTACTTCATGGTCCTAGATCATTCTGAAGCCACAGCCATCATATCCACCTTCAGGCACCAAGAAGGAGGAAGGAGTGGAAGGGAGAGACTGATTTCTTCTTTTAAGGACATATCCCAGAAATCATATGATACATTTCTGTTTACAACCCATTGGACAGCACTTAGTCATTTGGCAACATTGGCTGAAAAAAGCTGAGAAATGTGGACTTTATCCCAGATAATTATTTGCCCAGACACAAATCAGAGATTCCACTAATAAGAAGAGCAAAAGATATAATGAGAGCATGCTAGCAGTCTCTACAACAGGTGGAAACATGAATTCAACTGGGGTTCAGTTACAAAAGAATAAAGGGGAACTAAATTCTGATTAGGCAACGAACAATGTGTCCTGAAGCCCCAGTGGAGTGTTTGGTCCAGTCCTAGACTAGTCAACAACCCAGTGGTATCAGATACTCTGGTTGGACATCCTGTGCCACACACCCATTCCTGGAACTTGACCATAGAGTCATTCATGCCAAAACTCATGATTGAGAATGGAGCTGGAGCAGCTCCCTAAAGAGATTTGTTTGTATCTTTTTGAGAGTTAATATACTAGTAATTAAAGTTCAGATTGAAGATATTAATCTTTTGTCCACTATGTTCCAAATTGTTTTCTAGTTTTTCATTTACCTTTTACTGTTATAATGATGTTATTATAGTTATTGCTTTCACTACAGAAGTTTTACATTTTGTATTATCAAGTATTCTTTGCTTTTTCACATTTTTTTTTACTTTTCTGTTAGAATGATCCTTTATAATACGGATATGATAAATATTCACCTATAGTATCTTCTTTCCTGATTGAATTATTTTTTATCAGTCAGAAGATGCATTCTGCTGCACATATAACAAAAAGTCCAATTACAATCACTTAACACTAAATAGGGCTTACTTTTTCTCAGGTAATAAGTTCAAAGTTTGTTTGGTGGACTTATTATATCTTAAAGAATCCAAGCTCATTCCACATTTCCGTGCTATAATCCTTAATATGTAGGTTTTCCTCAAGTTCACAAATGATCACTGCAATTGTAGGCATCACATCTGAAGTACTTTTAGAATAAAGAAGAAAGGCAAAATGTAAAAGGTACATGCCACCTGAATCTACCTATTTCAGCAGGAAATCAGTATCTTTCCTGGAGACCCCATCTATAGGATTTCTCACTGGCTAGAACTAGATTACTTGGCCTCACAAAAGAGCAAGGGAATCTTGAGGAAATAAATATTTTTATCTCAACACACTTCTGCTCTGAGAAAAAAAATCTAATTCTATTATCAAAAAGGGGGAATGGATATTGGGTAGACAACATCTGCCATATTTTCCATCTAGAATTTTGGGGATATATGATATAGAACAAGGAACTAACAATTTTTGCCACTTGACCTTAACCAACTTTCCCAGCATCTTTATTGATTAAGTCTTCTTTTTCATTGATTTGGCAAGAATTTCATTTAAGAATTTATAGAGTTTCTGTTGTGTGCTCTGCGGCAACACGATCAGGATCCCGAGGGTAAGAGGATGAGGAAAATAAAAGAAAAGTAAAGAGATGGGGACAGGAGGGGACACAGTGGATGATGTCCAAGCAGTGCCAGCTTTATTCAAGGTTCTACAAGATTATATAGCATAAGCAAAACAAAGACAAAGAAGTATCTGTTCTTAGCATGTTTGTGAAACCCTCCAAGGTTCCCCTTTATCAGCATGCAAGACAGACCCACTGGTGCCAGAAGACCTTGGTAAATAGATAAGCTTGTTGCTCCAGATGTACATACCTCAAAGAAATATTAGATATGGTTAACAGACCAGCAAGGACAGCACAGACCCCTATTCAACTTTATGGCGAGGCCATAATACATTGTATCTAATGTGTTATGTGGGCGATCACTGCACAAGCCAGCTCTGAAAACCATTGCTCAAGCCCTTTCTCAAGCGTCAACCAACTATTCACCCTTTAGGCTCCTGAGCCTTTTGAGTGAATGAGGGATGCAAGTCGAGGCCTGGTTTGGTTCAGTTACTCCAGCTAGTCCGTGGTCGCCCACAAGTTTCCAGTTCCAATAAGGGCAGAGTGGTATCTAACAGATCAGCCTGCATTAGATCAAACTTTGGACAAAATATGGAAAACAACCATTGAAGGCAATGGGGAGAAAAGGCAAAAGCTGACAAAAACTGGAGTCTTGTTGATACTTGAAAGGGGGAACTGACACTAGGTGAGTTTCCCAATTTTACAGCTTATGCCTAAAGGCAGGCCACAGTCAACACAATGCCATCTTACTACCTTGAAGAACCAGAAAGAAGAGTTTAGGGTTTCTGTAGCAGCCAGAAAGTGGAGGGGGACACCCTGGAAAGGAACGAGCCACAGGGGAAGAATACCAAATTCTATATACAGACTCTTCCAAAATCTGTTTGTCCCCTAAATTACACCACTCATAGGCAGTGTAGATACCAAGAAGCCCAAATAAGATTAAATAATTCAACGGATATTTTAGCTGAACCCTGCTGCAAGAGACACAGGGTTTCAGCCAAGTTAAATGCCCACATGAAAAAAAAATCAATATTCTTTGGAGGAATATGTCAGAATCCAGAGGCTCTACAAGCATCATTCACAATATCAAGAATACACAGCAAAGTTCTCTACATACAAGAATAGGAAATATGACTGATACTCAGGAGGAAAAGCAATCAATGGAGAACATTCCTTAAAAGACCTTATTTTAGAATTAGCAGACAAAAATCCTAAAGTAACTGTTATAACTCTTTGATCAGCAGAGTCTAAGGTCTCAAGCCATTTCTAATCCCTCCCTTTAGAAAGGGTATAATGAATAGGTTATCCTATTAAGCAGATGTCCACATGTCCTCCCAAAAACTGGCTGAGAATTAACCAGGATGATGAAAGTAAGAAAAGCAGGGGTTTTTTTCTTTTTGTTTTTTGTTTTAAGATTATTCATTCATTTATTTATTTGAGAGAGAGGGAGTGACAAAGAGAGAGCATGTGCAGGAGAGGGGGCAGAGGGAGAAGGAGAAGTAGACTCCCCACTAAGCAGGGAGCTCAATGTGGGGCTTGATCCCAGGACACCAAGATCATGGCCCAAGCTGAAGGCAGACGCAGAAGCAGAAGCAGAAAAAAAGGCAGGGATTTTCATTTCGCTTGTATAGAAAGAAAAATCAATAATAGGTTGCTATGTTGGCAGAGAGCTCTTGCCCAAACCTTCGGATCTCAGCATTCTTGGGTTCAGAGGTAGCAGAGTTAGCAGTTGTGGGATTACATGGCTCTTTTATGGTCATTTATTTACCACCTTTATTAAAATCTAACCAATCTCTCTTCAGAGAAGATTTTCCTGTAGCCCACCCCACCTCCCACCTCAATCTCTTCAAGGAGAGTTTCTTTGATACCTTAATAATCTTTTTTCTTTCAGAAATTCAACACAGGGGATCCCTGGGTGGCGCAGCGGTTTGGCGCCTGCCTTTGGCCCAGGGCGCGATCCTGGAGACCCGGGATCGAATCCCACGTCGGGCTCCCGGTGCATGGAGCCTGCTTCTCCCTCTGCCTGTGTCTCTGCCTCTCTCTCTCTCTGTGACTATCATAAATAAATAAAAATTGAAAAAAAATATTAAAAAAAAAAAAAAAAGAAATTCAACACAGCATGATAATCTCATAGGAGTAAAGAGAAACTATGTCTCAAAGGGTAAAAGGACTCCACAGGGGTTACAAATCCTACTACAGATAAAGCAAAGATCATCTCTGTAGAAGCTAAAATGGGTCATCTTCTTAACCCATTTCCTTATTATTTAGGGAAAATGTCTTCTCCACTTGTTGCACCCTATTCTGCAAGCAAATTTGCTCTGGACGGATTTTTCTCCTCTGTCAGGATGGAACATTCAGTGACCAAGGTCAATGTGTCGATCACTCTCTGTATCCTCGGCCTCATAAACACAGGTAAGGTGAAGAGAGTGGAATAAACAGCCTGCAGATGACTGCCTTCCTTACCATTGTGGGCAAAGAAGGTGCTGACCTTTGACTCATGTGTAAGGCACTAAAAACCAGCAAAAGCACAAGTCTCCATTTAACTAAGCACTTCTGTCACTAGTGGAGCCTCTGACTAATTCTTTGACCCCTTCTTTCCATTCTGACCACCAGTGTGGCTGAGTGACACCAGACTCATCACTTTGACCCTATTCTTTACATCCTCAGAACACTCGATGGCCACTACTTTCCTCTTTGAGGCTTATCAAGTACAAGTTTCTTATTCTTAATATCATCACCTGTAATAAGACATATTGATATCATGAACCTTTTTCTTCTCATGAATAATCTCTAAAACCCAATATGAGGCTCAAACTTACAACCCCAAGATCAAGAATTGCATGTTCTATTGACTGAGCCGGTCAGGCACCCCTTCATAACCCTTTGACATGATGCACTGAGAAGGACACAGTATCATTTTTGTGATATTCTTGCCAAAAAGGCATAATCTCAATCTAGTCAGCAGAGGGAGATGGACAGAGGCACCTGGCTGGCTCAGCCGGTAGAGCATGAGGCCCTTGATCTCGGGGTAGTAAGTTTGAGTACCATGTTGGGTGTAGAAATTACTTAAAAATTTAAATAAAAAAATTTTTTTTAAAAAGAGAGAGAAATGGACAAACCCAAACTGACATTCTACAAAACAGTTGATTAATAATACTCTTCAAAACTGTCAAGCCCATGAAGGACAAGGAAAGAATGAAGAACTGTCAGCAGACTGGAGAGAAAATAGAAGAAGAAATTACTACTAAGTGTAATCCTGGCTAAGACCCCTCAAAACACAAAAAGGTTGTTAGTGAACAAAAATAAGGTCTGTGTTTTAGTTAGTAAATTTGTCCCAAATATATTGTACACTGACAATAGTACAGTGCTTATGTGTGACGTTATATTAGGGGAAGCAAGTGAAAGGCTACAAGGGAATATTCTGCACAAGTTTTACACTTTTCTTGTAAGTCCAAATGCAAGTTTATCTAGAAGTAGGTACATGAGAAAACTTTATTTAAAGAGTAATTGAGTCATTGAGTGGTTGTTCTTGAACAAGAGAGAAAGAAAAGACACATAATGAAACAAGGATAGAAAAATAAAGAAGAAGCTGTGGCAAAAAGGACATGGAAATTTGGAAGAGATAACTAACTTTCCTTCCAAATGAAAAGTGGTTTGTGTTGACAAGAAACAAAGGCCTGGATTCTTGTCATATCCTCCTTTTACAAGCTAGTAAATCATTATCATACAGCACTTGGCTTTACCCACTGATACTTTCCATTAGCTTCTATACTCATTCTGCTCCTCCATATTACTCTTTCATCCCATCCAAAACGCACAAGAGAGAAGCATGATTTAAATCTCTCCATCACCTTTAACTGCCCCCCAAATCTTCATCCAGGAAGACAGGGCCCACATTAACTCTAAGCCTCTCTTTGCAGAGTGGGCCCTAAATGTACCCAGTCTTCTGAGACGGCCTGTAGGCCTTGTAGAGCAAGCACAGGCAACAGCCCCTAACAGCTAAGCTGTTGCTGTCTACAGACCCTCCACCTTGTAGACTCTACTGGTCTTGGATAACCACACTCTTCTCTCATTTCTACAGACACAGCCATGAAGGCCGTTTCTGGGATACTCAGCACAGTAGGAGCATCTTCAAAGGAAGAATGTGCCCTGGAGATCATCAAAGGGGGAGCTCTGCGCCAAGAGGAAGTGTACTATGACAACTCAGTCTGGACAGCTTTCCTACTGGGAAATCCAGGGAGGAAGATCCTGGAATTCTTGTCATTAAGAAGTTATAAACTGGACAAATTTATAAACAACTAAGCACTTCCTTAGGATGCGGCATGGGAAGGGACTGTTCATCCTGATATTACCTGAGCTCCATCCATGAGGTATCTCCCCGGAGAGACAAATGAGTGTCCCCAGAGAGTTGGAAGTCACATATCACACATCTCACAATTTGAAGGAGTTCCTCTAACACTTGCACAGTGGAAATGTAATTATAATGAATGTCATGAACCACTGCAACCCTGTGGTCATGAAAATGATAGTAACCAGAGGTACGATGAAAAAATAGTTCTATCAAATTTACCTCATATATAATATTATGATTATATACCATATTAATTATAATAAAGGTCATATCAACTTTATAAATTCATAATTAGTAGCTCTAAGTTCAGTTCATTCAGTATGGCTCCTTTAAACCATGATCTATACAAGTGAAATTTCAGTGTTCATTTCGTATTTTGTGGTCGGAAACTTTTCTGTTCTTGAGTTAAAGAAATCACCCTACTCTTCATTAGTGGACATCATGTTCCATACCTTATTATATATTTCAGATACTCTTAATATTATTTTACATTGCTTCTCTGGGAAGGAGAACACCTGGGTGGGTATAAATCATTAGGGCAAACCCATGGATGTGGAAATCCCTGTTACTGGAGCCAGAGAACCTACACATGTTTATTGAGCTCAGGCTGCATCAAGCATCTATACTTTACATGTGAGCTTTCAATGGTATATTAGAAAGTCTGGAAGAGAAGGGGATGGAGCTTAATCCTCCCACTTACACATTAGTCATTTATTCATTCACAAACATTTATCAAGCATGTGTCAGGCATCACCTGACTACAACCAAACAGGAAACAGAAATCAACTATATTAACAAATGAGCAAAGCCCTATATTGGTTAGCTCCTGAACAGGTCAAGAGATGCAATTAGATCATTTTAGTAGACTTTATTTAAAAAGGGGATTATTATTCAAAGTGTGGATAAGGTTATTGGGCAATCACAATAGGTAGTATCTCGAGGCTATTCCCACCTCAGGGACAAAAAGAATGGTTATGAGAACCCAGAGATAGAAACTATTTGGAAAGCATCACAGAACAGGAGCTATGATATTCAGTTATGGGATGCCACTAGCCCACCTAGGACCATGTAGGAGGGATCTTGGGGAATAAACACCCAGCCTCACTCTCCTCCCTCCCTTCAATTTCTTGCTAATATTTTCTATTATCTAAACAGAGGGACAAGGGGAGCAGATTCATATAAACCACACAGGTCAGCTTCCTCATGGACAGCAGGGTATGGAAGAATGGAGAGTGTTCTGGGGGCACAGATGGGATATATCCAGCATGAACGCAACATCCCAAAATGTAGGGCTTCCATGGGAAGAGATACTAGGACACAAGACATGGGCTTGGAAATGCAAGGGAAATTTCCTTTCCCATCTCTTACTCTAAACGTCCAGGCAGCAGAACAGACTGGAATCCATTAAGCCTGCCAGCCACATGGACAAGGAGCTAGATCTGAGGGTGAGTATAGCTGGGCTTTTCTTAGAGAGAGATTCTCTCCAGACTATGCTCAGTGCTAGGGAGCAAGAAAGACCTGACTGCACCTAGGTGCAAGTAAATAGACCCAAGGGGTGCATGGGTGGCTCAGTCAGTTAAGTGTCTGCCTTCAGCCCAGTCATGATCCCGGGGTCCTGGGATAGAGCCCCATGTTGGGCTCCCTGCTCAGTGGGAAGTCTGCTTCTCCCTCTCCCCTGCTCATGCTTCTCTTGCTCTCTCTCTCTCTCAAATAAATAAAATCTTGAAAGAAAGAAGGAAAGAAAGAAAGAAAGAAAGAAAGAAAGAAAGAAAGAAGAAAGAAAAGAAAAGAAAAGAAAAGAAAAGAAAAGAAAGAAAAGAAAAGAAAAGAAAAAAAAGAAACAAAAGAAAAGAAAGAAAATAGACCCAAAAAGTGAAGTTAGATTTCTGACTATATGGCATTCTGACTAACACACATGCATTGCTAGTGCTGGATCAGAGATCATGAAGTGTCTGGATGTAGGTGATAACTGCTGTGCCAGTCCATGTTCTGCACACGACACAGATGGGGCAAGAAGCCAGGCTTGCAACAGGATGAGGGCAGGAGGCTGATCAGGAGAAAAGGAGGTAACTGCTGAGACAGGAGCGGGACTAAATGACAAATTTACAGCCAGAGTCAGCTTCCAATTAGTTTTGCCTTCAACCTGAACTTTTAGGGTTCTCTTTAGACTTAAAGACACATTAAGACTTCAGCCTATGTTTAGTATAAATCAGCTGCTCCCTGATTCTGTTCACCTATGGGGAAAGCAAGAGAAGGGTGTGTAACAATTTAGGTAACGAATAACTAAACCTTTGGTCTTTCCAAGGGTGTGTTGGTAAATGTTTAACAACTGGCTGACCAGAAAGAGAGAGAGAGAGAGAGAGAGAGAAAAGCCCTAATTTGTAATATTTGCCTGCTTCCTCGATGTAAATGCTCTCACTGTGGTCGATTTCAAGCCACCAGGTCACATCACTGAATGTGTAATAGAAGAGAAACGGCACCATCAGCTCTTTCAAACCTGTACAGCCTGCTCCAGCACACCACCCTGACCTTTCCAATTCCACATTCTTGACAGAATTAGTTATTCTTAAAGGCCCAGATCAAATGCTTCTCTCCTCCAAGGACTTGAAAGTAACAGGCAGCTTCTTTCTACCATTGCTGGGCAAGCTAGGGGAAACAAGGGCTCCCAAAGACAGAGGATGCCCACATTCTGGATTCTCAGGGTGTCAGCATTTTGCATGACGTCCATGGCCTTACCTGTGTGCGAGTCCTGAATCGACTTTCGTGTTCGCTAGCACAGCATTCCCCTGGGTAGCAGAAAACCCCACTGACAGTGGCTCAATCAAGTAGGAAATTACTTCTCCTCCCATAACAAAAAGTCTGGGAGGAGCAGACCAGGGGTGTCAGGAAGCCAGGTTAACTTCTGTCTTTCCACTCAACTAACCATCCTCCTCCTCATCAACCGTGGAGTACAAGACAGCTGGTCTACCTCAGCATCATGCCTGTGTTTCAGGAAAGGAAAAGAGGAACGTGAAGGGGCAAAGCATGCACAGCAGCTGAATCTGCACCTGATATAGAACAAACTGGGAAGCCCCATCTAGGACTTCAACTCGCATCTTGTCGTGTGGACCATCCATCCCCTCAGGACGAGGTTGAGAAATGGAGCTTTCAGCTGAGCACATTGTCACACCCTCCACGAAATTGGGGCTCTGTTAGGCAAGCAGAAGTGTTTGTCACAAGTGTAAATCATGACAAATGCAAAGAAATACACAGAGCGGAAGGACACCATTCCTAAGATGCCAGGTTTCCTGACCATGATGACAGGACCCAGTCCCACTGACCATCTGCAAGGCCTAATTTAGTCCCAGCTACCCCCATGCTGCAGAACATCCTAGGCTCCCGCCTCTCCAAAACT
This sequence comes from Canis lupus familiaris, assembly GCF_011100685.1. NCBI lineage: Eukaryota > Metazoa > Chordata > Mammalia > Carnivora > Canidae > Canis > Canis lupus. The sequence continues at coordinate 25,075 of NW_023330888.1, forward strand.
TCACTTTGAGAAACTACAATTCCCTCTCTCCAGTAAAAAGTGTCATGGAAGACCCTGGACAAGAGGTAGCAGGGAGCCCTGAGGTGGACCTCAGAGGCAATGACTCACATTGGCACAGGGGAGTCATCCCATCTGCTGTTCCTGGAGAGTTCTCTCTCAGGACAGTTAATTCCCACCCTCGCCCCACATCTGTTCATCCAGGCTGGGCCTTTCTCCATGGCTGGACCGCTCTAGGCCAGTGTTGCAAACCCACCCCCAGAGTCCATGGCAAGCTTCAAAAATTTCTCCAGAGTAGTAGCTGCCAAAGCTTTTGATCACATACTTCATTATTAAAAAATGATTAGGCGTAGAGATTTCTAACAGATACACAGTAATATTTACTAACATGAAGTGTATACAAAAATAAACAGCATGAAAAGACAAGATTAAAATAAATAGAAATTGTACTGTCTTCTCCCCACATCCAGTCACTTCCTCTGACATGCCAGAGACCATGGCTCTAAAGCCATGTTAGAGAAAGAGGTCAGTGTATGTTATGCTTCTAGCCAGCCATAGGTTAGAGCATCAGCAAGCACCCGTGGTTCAGGGTCAGCCCCATTCACCTTTCAGGGGGCCACATGTAGGATAGAATCCATCCTCCCCACCCCCACTCCACCCCCTCACCCCCCCCCCCACAATGCCAGCTGTCCGAAGAATTTGCCAAGGACCCACATTCTTCTTCATTAGTGCCCAGCCCTAGAGCACTGGGGAACATATGCTAATCAAGTCCCGGAAGTATCCCTTAATTTTCTCCAGGGAAGTATGCAAACCAAACTAATTTGCAGTATCAAGGGAGCAGAAAAAAACACATTGCCCGCCTTGATGCGGTGCTCATCCTGTCTCACGATGACTCCAGCAACTCACTTCCCTGTCAACATCTCAGTACTCTTAGATCCTGCACCACAGGGTCACCAGTTCATGGACAATGCTCAGGAAAATCAAGATACCCCTTCCATGCTCCCCCCTAGGCAATTCTTAATGTAACTTCTCTAGCTGTTAGAAGTTCTCTAGTTAGACTTAGAACGTGTCTAAATTCTCCAGTTTTTAAGGAGGAGGTAGGGGGGGAACCAGGGACAGGGACAGAGCCAATGAGAAAAGAAAGAATTTTCAAAAAGGTAAAGCAGGACTTAGGATGCTAATGCCTACAGGAAAATTAAAAAAAAAAAAAAAAAAAAAGCCAGGAGAAGCAGATTTAGGTCCATATGGATCCAGAACACATAGGGTGAGGAGGACAGGAACCTAGAGCAAAAGGTAAAGCCACAGGATGGGGCAGCCCAGGTGGCTCAGCGGTTTAGCGCTGCCTTCTGCCAGGGCCTGATCCTGGAGTCCTGGGATCAAGTCCCATGTCAGGCTCCCTGCATGGAGCCTGCTTCTCCCTCTGCCTGTGTCTCTGCCTCTCTCTCTCTCTCTCTCTGTGTGTCTCTCATATAATAATAAATAAATAAATAAATAAATAAATAAATAAATAAAGCCACAGGATGATGGGGGAACACGGGGCTAGCTGGACCAGGCACCAGCCAGGGCAGCACATGCACAATCCCTGAAACAGCAGAGGGACCTCCTCTATGGACTCAACTGCCTCGAGGCAATCTTAGCCCAACCCCAGGAGCCTGTAAGTCTACTTTAACATATAAAAATTCCTTTAGAAATTTCCTTTATCTCTAAACCCCCAAGATAACCTGCTGGCAATCATCCCCCAGCACACGGCCCAGGATAACTCTGAGAGTCCTCATTACTCAGGGTTTATTAGACGGTAATAAGTGACTTTTTCCCAACAATAGCTAGGCCCCTCAAGGTTCTGGAAACCTTGCTTCCAAAATTCCCCAGACCCCTCCCAACTCCCAGGTATCCAATCAGCTACCCTCAGAGGCCCGGGGCAGTAGCTCTTGGTGCCCACGGGTCCTAATCCTGGCGCTTTACTAAAACCACCATTTTGCACCAAAGACGGCTCAAGAATTCTTTCTTGGTGGTTGGCTCCGGAACCTCACTTATATTCCAACACTTCATCAAGGAGTGTGGTGGCTGGAATGAGTTCTTAAAGAAAAAAAAGGGGGGTGGGCAGCCCAGGTGGCTCAGTGGTTTAGCACCTGCCTTCAGCCCAGGGCCTGATGCTAGAGACCTGGGATCGAGTCCCACCTTGGGCCCCCTGCATGGGGCCCTGCTTCTCCCTCTGCCTGTGTCTCTCCCTCTCTGTGTTTCTATGAATTAATTAATTAATTAATTAATTAATCTTTAAAAAATTTAAAAATTAAAAAAAAAAAGAGAAAGAAAAGTGCCAGATGAACAAACTGTTTGAGTTGGGGAGGCTTTGGAGATAGGAGTCTCTGGGGGGGACAATAGAAGTGCAGGGTGCACAGGCTATCGCAGGGCCAGGAGCCCGAGGGTTTCCGCAGCCCCCCCACCGGTGACCGGTGACCTGGAGCCCGCGGTTTCTTCCTGCCGGTTCGCATCCTCACCCCGGAGAATCAGGCTTAGGGCGCCGGTCCCTAGCCGCCAGCCTAGGCCCCTAAACCACTGGCTTTTAGCTAGATCTGTTCAATAGCGACAGCTAGTGGTCACCCTTAAAAGCAGGGTGCTTGTGAGCCTCCGAGGGAAAGAAAGGTCAATGTGAAGTGGGGAGACCAAGGCAGATTCTAGGCGGTCACTGCAAACGAGCATGTTTGCAGAGCCAAAAGGTATAAAGAAAACCCAACTTCTTAAAATGATGTCCGAGGGCCTTGGTTACCTCCATCGCCACGTCTCAGACCACCTGTCCTGCCTTTGACTCCCCAAGGACCAGGAATGGCCGGTCCTCTGAAGGCAGCCTTTTATTCCCACCAGGGCTTTGCCCATGCTATCTCCTCTGCCCAGACTGCTCTTCACTCTCCCTATTGTCTGCTTAGCTCCTACCTGTCCTTCAAGACTCAGCTCTGCCCTGACCTCCTCAGGGACAAGTGTCTTCCTTCCACCCAGGCCTATCCACAGTGCTGGGATGGGTGCTCTCCCACCGCCCACCCATGCCTCTATAATTTTCTGTATCTGTCAATCACTTTAGCTCACTATGCTTTAAATCTACCTTTAAAATGGTCTTTTGTAACTACTTGAAGGTATTTATTTTCTTTTTACTCATTGTTGCATCCCTGATACTGAACACAGATCTTGGTATGAATAAGGTATGTGATTAATGTTTGAGAAATAAAGGACTCCTAGGCCCTAATACTGGGAAAGGCTTAACAGGTGGACAAAACAACTTTTCATTTTGAGGAAGAGGTGTAGCTGGATCTAAAAGTCATTTCATCAGATTCCTGCCCATTATTCTTTTCCCCGCACCACCCTGTCTTTGCCTACAAGCAATAGCACCTTAGTCGTTGGGAGAGTCCCTCACCTCTCAGCGGTTCTCAGAACCTTGCCATCTCCAGCAGTGACCCACATCCTAGCTCTGTTCCTTCCTGCCCACTTCCTGCAGAACTTCCTCATCAGAACTAAACTGCTTCCTCTTGAAACTGCTCCAGCATACCCACTCCTGGATTTTATCCTACAGGAAGTATTTCAAAAGACAAAAAAACAAAAACAAAACAAAACAAAAAACACACACACATAATTGCCTGCCTGAAGATGCTCATTTGCAGTATTATTTGTAAAAGTTAAAAATTAGAAATGACAGGGGTGCCTGGGTGGCTCAGTCAGTTGGGCATCCGCCTTTGGCTCCAGTCTTGGTCCCAAGATCCTGGGATCAAGTCCCTTGTCGGGCTCCCTACTCAGCAAGGAGTCTGCTTCTCCCTCTCCCTCTGCCTGCCACTCCCCCTGCTTGTGCTCCACTTCTCTCTGTGTGTCAATAAATAAGTAAATAAAATCTGTTTAAAAAATTAGAATGAGGGACACCTGGGTGCTCAGCAGGTGAGCATCTTCCTTCAGCTCAGGGCATGATCCTGGAGTCCTGGGATTGAGTCCCACATCAGACTCTCTGCATGGAGCTTGCTTCTCCCTCTGCCTATGTCTCTGCTTCTCTGTGTGTGTGTCACTCATGAATAAATAAAATTTAAAAAAATTAGAAATGACTAAAATCTCCATATAAATAAAAATAAATCTCTCTATATAATCTCCATATGAATCAACTGATTAACTACATCATGCAGAATCTAAGAATAAACTCCTTACAATGGGGGACAATTTGTTTTTTACTCCACTTTATTAACAACATAGGACTTACTATGTTCAGGCACTATTCTATTGCATGAATATAAACTCATTGAATCCTCAAGACAGCCCTATGAGGTAGGTGCTATTGTGTTCCCATTTATTGCGAACACATTTTCTTTGGTCTGATATAAAATAAAATGGTCTACAAGACATTTATTTGAAGGACCGCTGTGAAGCACATCAAGTGTTTTTCTTCCATATGCAATTGTGTGATATATATATATATATATATATATATATATATTTGTAAAAGAACATCGTCAGTTGACTTGAGTTGGGTGAGTTTAAAAACTTACATATTTGGGATACCTGTGTGATTCAGCGTTTGAGCCTCTGCCTTCCGCTCAAGGTGTGATCCTGGGATCAGGCTCATCCCGCATCAGGCTCCCTGCGGGGAGCCTGCTTCTCCTTCTGCCTGTGTCTCTGCCTCTCCCTCTCCCTCTCCCTCTCTCTCTCTCTCTCTCATTCTGTGTCTCTCATGGAATAAATAAATCTTTTTAAAAAAACTTACATATTTTAACTTTTCCCATCATTCCATGGATGGAGAAGTTCCTTATGTTTATTAATTTTTCAAAGTGATTATTTTAAATGTTTTTTTTAGTCTCTGGATATACTTATGAAATGGTATCAGATAAAACACACTGTTGCAGCCGAACTACTTCATTTCCATACAACTGCAGGTCTGAGCGAGAGTCTGTTAGTCATAACCACTGATAAGTCACAAGGGCAGATGCTCCAAATTGCAGATGTTACTATGACAGTAGTGACAGCTAGTTTATTGAGCGCATCCTAAATGTTATACTAAATTAATCACATCAAGTAGGTATGATCATTATTGCCATCTTACAGAGGAGGAACCAGAGATGCAAAGAGGTTAATTTACTAAGCCGAAACAGGAAGCAAATGGTAAACCCAGGCTACCAATCCAGGCAGCCCTACTTCTGAGAGGTCCTGCTGATCTTCCGCCCCAGGCTGCTACTCAGGCAGTATGCTTCCCACTGAGCAACGGGCCCTAAAAAGCAGGTGCCAGATGTGATATACAAAGTAATCTTGTTATAAGGTCGAAAGTTATCACAGCTCTAAATTAATGATTGCAATTACAGAAAGTTATGATAACTCAGGCTCATTTTTCTATGGCTATTAAATTGTATTTACCAGGGGTTAATAATTATCCTAAGCAATGTCAGCCTGACATGGCTATTGTTCAATAATAAGGAAATTATTAAACAGATTGTGGTACTTTAACATTATGGAATATATGATGACACTAAAAGGTAAAAATGCCAAAAAAAAAAATGCCAAAAAAGAACTAAACTCTGAAAAAAAAAAGATAGTATCAAGTGGAAAAACAAACGCATAATTATAGGTTCACTACACTTAAAATACGTTTTTTAAAAAGGTGTATATATAGACAAAAACTAGGAGGGAATGTGAAAAAGATGAAATTTGCGTTTGGGAGTAAGATTAAGATGTTTGTTTTCTACTTTGAGAGTAATTTAAAAAAAAAAAAACTATAAAACGGGCACCTGCGTGGCTCAGTCAGTTAAGCATCCTTGACTCTTGATCTCAGCTCAAGTCTTGATCTCAGGAGTTCAAGCTCCATGTCAGGCTCCCTGCTGAGTGTGGAACCTACTTTATAAATAAATAAATAAATAAATAAATAAATAAATAAATAAATAAATAAATAAATAAATAAATAAAGTTATTCTAATGGTATCATATTAGAATTTTTACAAACTGAAAAAAAGAAAATCTGAATGTTTTTTGACCCATCTTTCTATCAATTTGCCTTATCAGTCTTCAGAGAGTGCTCCTAAAATGCTCTCTGCACAGCAGGCTGACAGCAATCTGTCAGTGCTTTGGTGAGATCAGTTTTGGTTCAATATTACTACATCAATTTAAATATTCTCTGTTATGAACAACAGATTGTTCTGAATATAAAATAGATCAGAAAGGAAGGGTGTCTGGCTGGCTCAGTCGGCAGAGTGCGTGACGCTTGACCTCAGGGTCATGAGTTTGAGCCCCATGCTGAGTGTAGAGTTTATGTAAAAAAAAATTTTTTTAAAGGTAAGTAAGGTAAGTATAGAAATATGAAAAACATATAGAAAAGGCTCTGGAAGATATTTCAGTGTGGAATGTGAGGACATCTATGAAATAACTTGGGACAGTTTAACCAAGGCTGTGGTAAGGAATGACAGTTTAAACCAGGAAGGAAAATTGCCAGTTTCAGAAAGAAGATAACACTATTAAATGAGCTAATTTTACTAGGGAGCAAATATCTCCAGAATTAGAGTGTTAGTGAATACAGTTAGTGTTGTTTAGGCTCTCAGAATTCTTGGCTGAAGACAAAAGCAATCATTTTACCTTTCACTAGATCATTGGTGTGGTATCCCATTGAGTATGTTGCCCTAAAAGGGATTTTGATCTTCATACACGTTTCTTTCTGATTCTTTTTAAAAGATTTTATTTATTTGAAAGAGAGAGAGACAGAGCACATGAGAGAGAGCACATAACCAGGGTAGAGGAGGCAGAGGGAGAGGGAGAAGCAGACTCCCTACTCAGCAGGGAGCCTGATGTGGGGCTTGATTCCAGGACCCTGAGATCAGGACCCAAACTGAAGGCAGCTGCTTAACTCACTGAGCCATCCAGGCCCCTTCTTTCTGATTTTTTTTTTAAGTTTTCATTTATTTATTCATGAGAGAGGCATAGGCAGAGGGAGAAGAAGGCTCCCTGCAGGGAGCCCCATGCGGGACTCGATCCCAGGACCCCAGGATCAGGCGTTGAGCTGAAGGCAGACACTCAACCGCTGAGTCACCGAGGCGTCCCCTTTCTGATTTTTAATGGAGTCCAAAAAGTTGGTCGATAGGAATTCCTGTTATGATCTCTATACTCCAGTGTCCTAAGCTACCAGAACCTTCTCTCTCTTCTGTGCCAATAAAAATTTCTTATTCTGCTCTGTTGGACTCCCCAGCGTCTCTATCCTCTGCTGATTCTCGCCTCCGTATGTCAGGCTCCAGGATCTTGAGCTCTTGTCTCTCATCCTGAAGGAATGTTGTTTGCCTTCGGCTCTAATGCCTGAGAATCCATCCTCTGTGCTTTTCCCTTGCCTACTCCTTGTCTTCTTCCTCCTCAAGAACGGGGGAAGGAGTAGGCACTGGAGAAGATTGTGACATACTTCCCACAGGTCAATAAATACACGTTATCACAACTGTTTAAAAGTCCCGTCATAGCCTTCACATGTGCCAAGACGTAGGATTCACAGAAGCTGTATTGAGTGGACCATACAGACCAAGCTGATTGCACATGGTTACAAAGCTATTTAGTTAACTTGTCCTATGCAATTTCCCCTCCACCTTCTTATGCATTTCCTGACAGTATCATTTGTAATAGCTTCTTTTAATGCACAGAGATCGGTTCTTTCTAGTTTTTACCCAAATTTCTTGTCAATTGGAAATTCTTTTTATGAGATTCTGCTGCTATGGCTCCTTTCATTCCCTTGCCACCCATCCACCACCTTTTCACACCCCCTACCCCGCACTACTTCAGAAAGGAGCAAAGTCAGAGCTGGCCTCATTCCAGAATTCTGAAAAAGACACCGGGTACTTCAGAAGAGCAGAAACTCCTTACAACTCTTTGGGATTGGGAAGAGGTAACCAGAGGAAAGAGAAAATCTTTACAGAGACAGCTACCTGATATACATGAAAACCTATGCTGGGAACGTCCTCTTCTATGTCAAAAAGCTGTTTGCCTCCCCATAGAAACTGCAAGGTTTGGATGTGACCCAGAGTCCCATCCTTGTCTACTTTTAGAAAGGGATCTTGATTTGCAACCAACTGAGAGCTCACACCAATGCACTAGCCAGAGAAAGGGTGGCTGGTGGGTGCCCAAAGATGGGAGGAGCTCCTGTGCCCAGCCCCAGAGGCCTCAAGGGCTCGGGGGCCCACTCAGATTGTACCCGAGAGCAAGAGAGAGGAACTGGGGTGAGCTAGCACTGTGGCTTTGTCTGTTTCCTGTTTCAGCAAGGCTGCCGTGCAAAAAGAAAGACGGTACCAAGAAGGGAAATGCTAAGGGGGCCCAGAGCCATGGATTGAGAGCTTGCATTTTACTCAGCTGCTGTCCTGCCCCATCTGAGACCAGAGCCAAGATCTGCCCAGGAGCTGGAATGCTTTCCTGAGCTGCTTGGTTTGGAGCCTGGGACCCAAGGTAACTGAGAAGGAGGATGCTTTTGTGTCCAGATGGGGACCTCTGACTCTGGGGTGGGGAAGATGCTCGGTCATCCAAGCTTCCCTAGGCTCAGAGGGGGAGACACGGAAGCAGATGGATTAGTTTAAGAGTGTTTGGGGTTGGGTAAGCAGGAAGGCATCCTGGCTGGCTCCCGGAGGCACTAGCCATGGCATAGGGGTAGATCTTTGAACGCTCCTCTGCTCCGTCCTTCAGATTGTATTAGGAGTGAGTCAAATGACTTAGCGTCCCAGCTACCCAGTACTGGGCATGAGTTAAATGCTCTTTTATAGTTCCCCTCAAAGCAGGAGTCCCCAAAACAATAAGCTGCCTTTCCACAGCCCAGGTGCCTGCCGGCCCTTCTCTCCTGGGCTCACACTGGGAGCTCTGCACCAGGACGGCCAGACCTATACAGGAAGACATTCATTGCACACACAGCCAGGAAGTAGGAGCAGACTTGGAAAGGCAGCGACAAACCACTGTCAGGTGAGGGCAGCACCCTGACCTCTCCCTGAGGGCACTACGCCCTGAGCCAAGATCACCTCCTCCCCAAGCTCCAAATGGGCCCTGTCATGCTGCCAGCTGCCAGAAAGCCTGGGCAGTGGCCCAGTGACCTTTCTTTGAACCACACAGGGACTAGTTCCCTTTTCTTCTACAGCCCATCCCTGTCAGTCAACCATGCCACATGGCTTCTTGTGTTGAAGCAAATCAGAACAGTCAAGACACCCCCGAAAGCTGGATGTGATTCCACTCAGCTGTGTGCACCTAATCCTACCGGGTGTCAGGCCCTGGGGGTCTGCGAATGCTCCCTTCTGTAAGGAGCCCTTTGGACGGCAAGTCCCCACTTGGGCAACAGGTCCCAGTGTTTGCCCCTTAGGAAGCAGAGCAAAGCCACTGCATGTGTCTGCAGACTGGTGCACTGGCCAGGGTCAGGCAGTCTGGGGAGACCTCATCTCAGGCTCCATCTCCTCCCCCACGGCGCTTTCCCCCTCAGGAAGGTAGGAGGATTCTCCATAATCACAGGCTTTGCCCCCTCTACAAAGCCCTAGGATTACCTGGGGCCCACGTTTTAATGGTGGGATGCAGACAGGCTGGACACCGGCTCTTCTCCCCACCTCTTCTTTGCTTTTCTGCCGGGCCTATTTGACATGGCGGTTGTGTCCAGCTCAAGGACAAGTCCTTGTAGCCCACATCCAGAGGTCAGACGAACCGAAGCAGTAAATACGATCCACATGAGGCCACATCCTCTCCGTGTAGTAAACAGAAAAGGGTGGGGAACAGAAGGATGAGGCATTCTTGATCTTGGGGTGCTGGTCCAGCTGAAGGCCTTGGGCTTAACAGCACCAAGTCTTTGGTAGCCAAGATCAGCAAGACAGGGGTAGTAATAATCCTACTTCAGTATTGTAAAAAAGCTGACATTTATTGTGTGTTATGTGCCAGATGCTTGATGTGCGTTTTCTTCTTTAATTCTTATAACCTTACAAGGGAGGTTGGGTCTCGTTTATAAATGAAAAAAACTAAGGCTTAGTAGGCACTTAAAAGCAAAAAGGTAGTAGATGACAGAGCCAGGATATGAACCCACACAGCCAGGAGCGAGGGCTCTCCCTCCGCTTCCCCCATCTAAGGTAGATTAGCCAGGAGCTACGGCTTAGGCTCCTAGAAGGGTAGATTCTGGACATGGGATTCACCTGTAATAATCCCGAGTCTCCTCCATTCAGTCATTTACAAACTCAATATGGAATGGGCTTTTGGCATCCTGTTCTGTTTTTTAAAATAACAGAAGTGGCAGGTGGGGAAGTCAGGGAACCGTACAGAGTAGGAATGAGGAGAAAATCCTAAAGAAAAGGGGGGGAGCATCATCTACTGCCCAGGGATGGGAGTTAGAGAACAGCATCCACAACCTCACAGTTTTCCTTCTTTCTTTCTTTCTTTTCTTCTTTTTTCTTTCTTTCTTGTTCTTTCTTCTTTCTTTTCTTTCTTTTTCTTTCTTCTCTTTTCTTTTCTTTCTTGTCTCCTTTCTTTCTTCTCTCTTTCTTTTTTTTTTTCCTTTCTGTCTTTCTTTTTTTCTTCTTTCCTTTCTTCTTTCCTTTTCTTTTCTTTTCTTTTTTTTTTCTTTCTTTCTTTCTTTTTTTTTTTTTTTTTTTTTTTTTTTTTTTTTTTCTTTTTTTTTTTTTTTTTTTTTTTTTTTTTTTTTTTTTCTTTTTTTTTTTTTTTTTTTTTTTCTTTCCTTTTTCTTTCTTTCTTTCCCTTTCTTTCTTGTTCTTTCCTTTCTTCCTTCTTCTTTCTCTTTCTTTTAAGAGTTTATTTATTTATGTCATGAGAAGCACAACAGAGAAGAGTCAGAGACACAGGCCATGGGGAGAAGCAGCTCCACTAACAGGGAACCTGATGCAGGACTCGATCCCAGGACCCCGCATCATGACCTGAGCCAAGGCAGACTTTCAGGCCACTGACGTCCCAAGTACCCTGCAGCCTCACAGTTCTGCCTGGGGGTCTGCACTGCCCCATACCAGAGTAATCCCCACTAAAGCCCTCTTTGAGAGCATGCCTGGCTTGACCTTATAGGACCCCTCTCCTGGAGTAAGATTGCCCCACCCACAAATGACCCCAGGGAATGAGTGGTCTGATCAGAGAGATAGCAGGAATCCTGCAGAGAATTCTGGACTGAGCCAGATGGGCAGCAAAGTTCCAATGAAAGGACAAAAGGCTGCTACCTGTTGAGTCTGTTTGGCCTATAAATAAACTCAAGGGGCCAGAGCTGGCAATTACTTGCTGGTCAATGAAGCTGAGATGCCCCTTTCTGACCTATCCAGGAACGAGGTTCTGTGGGCAGTGGGTAGTGACATTGTAGGACAGAAAGGAGAAACAGAAGCTGGAAGGGGGAGTCCCCTCTTCCTTCGTCCTCCACTGGGCTAGCTCCAATGGTCAGTGGAAACAGGGCACAGAATTTCCTGTGTTCAGGATCTGGCTCAGCCACATCAGCCCCAAACAAATTTGCAGAAGGTAGGTGAGGGAGAATGGGAAAGAGGGAGAAAGCATAGAGAAAGAAGAAGAAGTTTAGAGTTGGGGTTATGTGAATACCAGGTAAGATTATCTAAACAGGCAGCAAGTACGGCTTCTACACCACGCCTGGGTCCCTGGGGACTTGTGGTTACGTGTTTTTCATTTTTTTCATTTTTGTTTATAATAGCCTTATTGAGGTATCATTCATGTGGGTTGCTGGTTTTGATGGTATGATTTGTATTTGGGCTAAGGAGAGCAGACCTAGCAGCCTACGTAGCCCTAGCAGGGAGGAGATTCTAAAACATGAAACCTTTAGCTTGGAGTGTTATTGAGCTAGAAGCTGTGAAATGGGTTTCAGTCACACTGCACAGATGGCAGGTACTCGCCAATATTGGTTTGAGTTGATGTGCTCCTGAGGCATCAATCCCATCCTGGGACAGGAGTGGATACCATGGACCAACGTCAGGACTCCATGACCGGAGGAATTAGTGAGCTTTTCCTCCTAAACCATGCCCAGGTCTGGGCTCAGAGCTAGTTGCTACGGGTTAAGAAGACAGCAGTGGGTGGTAGTCACAGGACTGGCCCCAATTTTGGGGGGTGGGGGTCTGGTTATTTTTCCAGGCCTTGAGAAAAGAGTCACTCAGCTATTTCAGCTTGGGTCAAGAGAGCAGGAAAGATGCGGGCCTCCTTTTAGATTGGAGAAGAGAGCCAGTTTACCTGTTCTCTAGAAGTCTCTGGAAAATGAACACATCCCTATCTGCCATCCAAAAATGCTATATGCTCCTGACAATTTTTATCAATCGTTTCTCTCAGGTTCCCCTGACTTAGAAACAGGGTGAGATCAAGGAAGTGAGATCAAGGAAGAAAAAGTGGCAGTGCAAAGAGATCTTCCCACTTTGCAGAGGGGGAACGTTAGGCCAGAGGAAAGCAAAAATTAGTATGGAGCCTGGACCTAGAGTCCTGCTCCAAGTTCAACACCATCACCTCCTCAGTTTTTCAACTGAGCATTGTGCTATTCTGCCCCCTGGGTCCAGGGAGATAGTCATTTTTTCTGCCCATCTCCTGACACCCTCCCCTTCTTACTCCTCTTGGCATTTGGCAGACCCAGGCAGCTATTCCAGGAACTGGAAGCCAAGCACAACAGGTGCTCAGGAGGTCATCATGATCAGCCAGACCCCAGGCCTTCCCATGGCTTGGCCCGGGGGGGCTGAGAGCTATGAGGCCAAGTGTGAACGCCGGCAGGAAATCCGTGAGAGCCGTCGTTGCCGCCCCAATGTGACCACTTGCCGCCGGGTGGGAAGGCACTGAGCCCAGCAAGAGAGCAGCTCCAGAGTGCACGACAACGGAGTTCTTCAGGAGGAGGGACCTGGAGGTGGAGGAGACAGGCAAGGCCCAGCCCCAGGGCCAAGAGCGAGGTCCCTCCAGGAGGCCAGGCCAGCCAACTGACCTCAAGGAACCCTTGTCTTGGGCCAACAGGATCTCTTCCCCCTGGCAGCAGGTGGGTCATGTCAAGGGACACGCTACTCTGGATGAGGCAGGGGTACTAGGCAGATGATTGGGCATCAGACTCACCAAAAAGTGATTTAAATTAAGCTCCTTCTTCCAGTCATAGAGCATCTCCCTTACCCACTTACTCATTCAGAGGTTTTTGTTGTGGGGTTTTTTTGTTGTTTTAGCTCTTTTTGTTGTTGTTTTGCACTGGCCTTTTAAGGAAGAAAAAAAACGTAAAAGCAATCCCATTGCTAATTCTTAGTTATCAGTTCAATTTAGGCAGTCTATACATATGTTCTAGAGCATTTCGTTCATCATCATTCAACAAATTTACTGAGTGCTTACTGTGTGCCAGGTACACAGGCCTATCTTCTTGATACTCTCAGGAGTACACACACACACCTCTCCTCTCCTCTTCTGTGAGACTATTGTACCCACCTACCTTTTCTCTGTTACTTGGACCATTCCGTTTGTACTAAATTCATGCAGCGAAGGTCTTGTCTGGTCCAGTAAGCTTTCCCTGGCTTCTCCAGGCCACCTCTGCACTCTGTGGTCCTTATGAGGTTATAAATCCTCTAAGATTGTGTAATAATACTTAGAGAACCCATCGTTCTGGCCTGGGAAGGAGCAGTGCTGGCAAAAATCAGGGTGTGCTGAGAGGATCTAAGCCAGCAAACCATCTGTGTCTTCCTACCCATGTTATGAGTATGCTGACAGCAGGGATGGGTCCGCTGTATTCCCTGGAAGTGCCTGGCCTGGTTCCGCACCCAGAGTAGAAGTTCAGTCGGGCTTCTTTTTTTTTTTTTTTTTTTTTTTTTTTAATTTTATTTATTTATGATAGTCACAGAGAGAGAGAGAGAGAGAGAGGCAGAGACACAGGCAGAGGGAGAAGCAGGCTCCCTGCACCGGGAGCCTGATGTGGGATTCGATCCCGGGTCTCCAGGATCGCGCCCTGGGCCAAAGGCAGGCGCCAAACCGCTGCACCACCCAGGGATCCCTCAGTCGGGCTTCTTAATTAGTGGATCTGTTATCAGTAATAGAAGGTGCTGCTCAGAAAAACGATCCTTGAGCCCGATTGTAAAATAAAACCAACTGTTTACCTTCTAAGGCGAGAAGACTTCTGAATGCTTTTTGTTTAAAAAAATTTTTTTAAGGAGAAAAAAGTGCAAAAACACATTTAACTAAAGAACTTTGCCTAAGCCTGTCAGTTATCGAAGTTTTACTGAGCTCGAGTCGGTCTGCATGATTGGATACCACAGGCACCCCTTAGCCTTTTGGTGTTCTGTTACAACCATAGAATTTTTGAGTTTGCATGAAGAATATATAAAAAGAGCCGACTAGATTGTGACAACTACTACTATACCCCTCCCTACACATTCCTGCTCTACTGGCTCTTCTCACAAAACCTCAGCAGTATTCCAGCCATGACTGAGAGGAAGGAAGCCACCTCTCAAACATGGAAGGGACCTCAGAGATCATCTACATCACACAGACTCATTGCACAGATAGGAGATGAGACCTAGTAGAAAAGGCAGGGTCTGACCCTAGATGCCTTCACTCTCAGGCCAGTTCTCTTTCCACATCACCATGCTGGCAGCATAGGTGGCTGAAACCAAATAAGATAAGTCAGGGGTTCTAGAGAAAGTAAGGAGAGATAAGCCCAGCTCCCCATTTGCCTGGCATGGGAAGGACCATTCCTCCCACAGCTGAGGAAGGCCAGGAGCAGGGACAACTTTGTAGTTTTTAAGTTTTGAATGGGTTACCTTGGTTTTCTGGACCTGAAACTTGATCACTGGTTCACTTTTCTGCGGTCAGCTGGAGAATGATGCTCTAAGAGGCTCTAGGCTTTCCGCATCCCCTACTTGTTTTCCAGGTGTCAGGGACCAGCTCTGAGGTCTTTCCAAGCCAGCATCACCTTCCCTCAGGCCCCTGGAGGGATTTGGCCAGCCAGCCCTCCCAGGCTGAGGACCTTTCACTGAAGGATTATCCCGCCAAAAAACCACCCAAACACCACCGTGGTAAGAGCAGAGCCTCCCCCACCTCACTGGGGCCTGCAGAGAATCTGGCCACAGCAGGCTCAGCTTGCTGACAGTGGAGAGTCCCTGTGCCTTCCCACTTCCTCCTCCATGGGTTCTGAATCACCTTATCCTCTATCACTCAGGCACCCAGACAAAGGCAGAAACAGCCCAGCCAGCAATTAAGAATGATGCCAGTCAGCAGACCAAGTGAGTACCTTCCATGTCCTTGCCCCCAGCTTCCTTCCATACCATCCACTCCTCTCTTCTAAGCTTTGCTTGAATCCTCACCCAGTATGTGGAGAAGGAACACAGCAAACTTCCACATCCACCTTAGTTGAGAGAAAGGAAGGCCTTCCCCACCCTATTGGCTCTTCAGAAGAGATCAGAGAAGGAATCCACCCGCCATCTCCTGATGTGCTTGTTTCTTTGATCGAGTGTCATTTCTGTTTTTATTTCTTCTCTTCCCAGTTATGGAGTTGCAGTTCTAGATAAGGTAAGAAAATCCTCGCGTTGAAGGGGTTGACTCAAAGGGTATCTCAGCTCCTCTAAGCTCTGACATACTGGAATTCTATGGTAAACACAGCTGGGATGGAGGGGCACTTTCTTCCTGGATGAGCACAGACAGGAGGACCTGGAGGGACTCTGTCTGAGTCAAGGAAGAAAAGTTACTTGACACAAGCCAGTCTCGGCTCTCGTTGCATGTTCAAGAATTTCAGGGGACCTAGAGTCTTCTTGAATACCCTTTTTCTTTCTCTCTAGGAAATCATCCAGCTTTCTGAGTACCTCAAAGTAAGTAACATGTGAACTCTCCCCTCAGCTCCTTCACCCATTTGCTCTCTTCTCATCCAGATTAATCATGCCTTCTTGCATTTTTGCCCCCCAGGAGGCCCTACAGAGGGAGCTGGTTCTAAAACAAAAAATGGTCATTCTCCAAGACCTACTGTCCACTCTGATAAGGGCCTCTGACAGCTCTTGGAAGGTAAGGGAATGAAATCTTTGTTTGAACAAAGCTTGTGGGCTCTTACTCTTCTTTACACACCACCCCAGCAAGAGAAGGGGTTTTCTCACTACTGAAGAGGCGAGGTAGGAGGTGCTAAGATCTAAAGGTCAAACATGCCACAGTAAATATATGGAAGAGCTCAGCTAAATCCAGAATCATTAGCTGGGCTCATGTTGCTCCACACCCAGGGAAGACTCAGAACCAAAACAGGCAAGAATTGCCATTTTTCAATTTGTTGGAAGAAAAGAAGGATGATCCCAATACATTTGCCGTTATTGACTATGGTGAATGTCAACTCTTTTTGTATGGGATTCATACCAATATTAACTCTGAGCCATCATGCACCTACTATTCAGCTTAGATATCAATGTCAAAGTGAGAAGGGACCTGAAAGATCATGTAGTCTAAGTTTTCCCATTTCACCAACAAGGAAACTGAGTGTCAGAGAGGTCAAGTGACTTGCCCAAAGTCACATTGCTAGTTAGAGGCAGAATTGGAACTAAAACTCAGGCCTCCTTATTTTAGTCCATTCATTCAACAAATATTTATAGATCATGTTCTCCGTACTGAGCACTGGAAATCATGAGATATTAATTAGTTAGAGTTCCTGCTTTTAGAAAGCTTGTGGTTTTGTCAGGGAGGCAGATGCCTAAACAATGCAGAGATATGACAAACGAAATAAGAGAAATGTTTTCAGTATATAATAGTATATATAAGATGGAAGGAATGACTCCAGAGAAGAGGAAAACCAAGGAAATATTTAGTTATGGAAGTATTTTCCAGACTAACGTGGAAGCAGAAACTATATTCTAGGCTGGGGATACAGCACAGACAAAGACCTAGAGGCATAATATAGTCTAATGCAATGGGTCTCCAACAACACTTTAATCTGAAGACTGCTTTATACTCTTCAAAAAGTTTACTGAAAACCCCAAAGAATGTTTTGTATTTACCACATCAGGATTTACCATATTAGAAATGAAAACAGGAAACTTAAAATGTGTGTAAATTTTAAAATACAGTAGTAAACCCACTACATGCGAACCTAAATGACATACTTTTATGAAAAATAAGTTTATTTTCCAAAAAAATCATGAGAGGAGTAACACTATTTTACACTTTGGCAAATCTTTTTAAAGTCTGAACAGAAGATTCTCGTATTTCCATCTGCTATAATACATTGTTTTGGTTGAAGCGTATGGAGGAAAATCCAGCCTCACACAGATACATAGTTGGGAGAGAAAAGACCTCATAGAACCTGTGAAAGGGTCTCGGGGACTCTCAGGGGTCCTTAGACCCCCAGAGTGAGATCCCTTAGATGTTCAGGGAGCTACGCCACTGGAGCATAAAGTGCCTGGTCCAAAAAAGAATGCATGACCTCACGGGCCTCCATGAACATCTAACCCTGCGGCATAGATGGTTCATATTTAGACAGAGAGATGGGCTGGGAGGGTTTAAAACAAAACTGAGAAGTTAATGGTGATATAAAAGAGACTTCCTAAGCGCAGTCCTCCTTCCTCACGTGGCATTCTACGGGATTTAGTGTCTACGTTCAGGGGTCCTGATTGTCAAGGAAGTTGTTTTCATCAGCCGAGCAGGAGCCTGGGACAGACAGCTGTGCATGCCAGGTGGTTTCCGGTGCTGAACTAATTTGAGATCATCTCACTCATTTATTCAACAGACATCTGATAAGTTGCAACTATGTGCTGAGCCCTGTGCTATGGGGACAAAAAGAAGTAGGGTTCTTGCTCTTGAGGAGCTCACATATCAGCCAGGAAGAGAGAGATGTACGGTGTGATGAAGCTGTAACAGTGGTTTCTAAAACGTGACACGGAGGAGAGAGAAGCAAATAATTACTCGGCCCAAAGTGGAACAGGGTAGGCTTCAAAGGAAAGGGACCACTTGAGTTGGGTCAGGAAGGATGCGTCGTTTACTGGTTACAGAAGTAGGAATGATGATGGGGAAGAAAAAGCAGAAAGGAAAGGCTGTTTAAGGTAAAGGAATCAGAATGCTTATAGGCCTCTGTCTCACAAACAATTGGGTATAGCCGAGTGTGGCTGAAATGACGGCATCATGTCAGAGGAGTTCCAAAGATAAGACCAGAAAGGGCTTCAGATGGGTCTCTGGAATTATGAAGCTTAACCTTTTTCAGATGGACAGGGTATCTCAACCTTAAAATAATGTAGAGACTCTTTCCTAAATGAAAGGATCACAGATCCCGGAGAATACATGCTACTCCCAGTTCGAGAAACACTGCTCCAGGCCATCAGCAGGGTAGCAATGGGAGGACTCTGTATTTGGGTTTAAAGTCCTACACTTAGCAATGTTTGGCCCATCCTCACGAAGAGCTCAGTCAATAGCTGTGGAGCTGTGGTCACTTTGGCAGCATACACGCTGAAATCGCTGAGGAACTAAGTCGAAAATGAATGATCAGATCTGTGCTTTGAAATGTTCTCTGACAACAATCAGGACCCTGGCTCTGGGTGGGTGGGGAAGTGGCCAGAGCTGTGTTGACATCCCAAGCGAGTCATAGCAAGCTTGGCGGAAATGGGAGACATTTCCAAGGTCACCTCTGGAGGCAGTTTCACGCCACAAGGGGCATGAGAGCCTCGGTTCCTCTGCTTGTGGTTTTCTCCCTCCCGTCTTCCCACCCCTCCCTATACTCACCCTTCTTTTCTTCCTCCTTTCCACCAACCCCCTCCCCCCCACAGCTTCCTGTTTTTAACAGAAATAGTCAGATTTTTCAGTTAAGAGGTCTTGTTTCCCCCAAAACAAAATAAAGCAACCCTCTACTCCTGCCATGGAAGCCTCAACTTCCATGGAAGGACAGCCCGAGACTGTGGTCCTGGGAAAACTAATTGAGAAGAATGTGACCAAAACGGGGGCTGGCGTTCAGCCCAGTTCAGGCCTCTGTTTTTTCCATTTGGCCCCCATGATTTGAGTTTCCAACTTCACATGCAGGGAAGCTCACCACAAGCTCTGTGAGAACCCCAAGAATGAGGTCCCTCCATTGCTTCCTCCTCAAAGCTGACTCTGGGCCTATTAGATAATATGATGCGGCCTAGGGCCCTGCGGGGACTCCAGAGCAGAAACAATTCGGGTAATAAGAGAAAGCAAGCTCTCAGTGTTGGGCAATTCAAAAACCGAGGCAGGGCACACTTGGGTTTTAAGTTCTGTAAAGTGGAAACGAGATTTTTGAGATGACAGCCCAGCGGGGGATTGGCTGCAAGCCTCAATCAACCTCTGCTAGAGCAGAGATGAGCTGTGGGCTGGTGCTTCTGTGGTGAGGTGGTAGTGTTTCTGGAGAACAGATCAGAGGCTGGGGAAAGCCAAGCAGAAGCAGGAGCTGAAGCCCTCAGACCAGCACCAGGTGTGTACAGCCTCCACCTTGCTCCCTTTTCCAGCTGGGGGAGGGGGGGTGCTCTGCTCTCTGAGCCCTGGGGCTCCCAGGCTGGGGCGGGGGGCGGCGATTGCCAAAAAACGGTCCACTGTAGGCCTGTAAAGAGTGCTTCTTCCCACATACTGCACCACTGGGCTTCATGACGGGAGAGGGGGGCGTGGGGGGCTGGGGCTCACACCAGGAAACTACATGCCTCATTTGCAACAACTTGGCTACAACTTTCTTCCCTGCCTCAGGGAGTCTGGGAAGGTGGAGCTGTGGAGGAGATTTTTTTTTAAGCCCCAGACTTGGGTGGTCCTTCATCCCCACTGAAGGGGCTATCCTGAACTGTCTTCTGTTGCATTGTGAATGGAAAAGTAATCTGGGGTACGGCTAAAATACAAAAATAGTTGGGAGGGCCAAGATACTGGATTAAGACCATAGTAAGGGAGGAGTGAGGAATCACCCAAAAAAAGGGTAAGAGACAGGGGAAAATATAAGGATATTGCTTTGGGCTGGTCTGCTTTCTTCTCAAACCACAGCCAGATAAACCTTAAACTCGGTGGGTTTGATTACACTGTGCCATAGCAAGGAGTTTAGGCACAAGGAAAATGTAGAGATCTGAACCAGGAAATGGGGGTGCAGAAGTTGAGTTCAGGACCCGTGGATTGACAGTGAACCCGCCATTCAGGGGAAGGCAGCCCTTTACCAGTTAGTCCCAAGCCCAAAACAATGGAAGTCTTTGTCCATCTCTTTTATCTGTCCCAAAGCCCTGTGGTTACTGGCGATGCCAAATCCAGTTGGACTCTCAGCTCTCACACGAGACATTATGAAAAACATTAATAGCAGGAGGCACTTTGAAAAATTTTTTGGCAAAGCTTTTTGCTTTTGCAAAGCCCAGCTGAGTAATACAGGAAGCAGAAAGGGTGGGGGCGCCCTCTGGCTCCCAAGGTTTAGAAGAATCAGCCAAACAAGATCAAAACAGGAGCTGTGAGATACCACTTCCTGCCTCCCCCAGGTGCCCTGAAACTCATTGAAGGGGACAGACCTCAAAACAGAGTCCTCTCCTCTGCACCCAGGCCACGGTAGACCAGAAGCATAATGAGGGTTCCAAACACCCAAGCCGCCTGACTGAGAGGGGACATGGCATCTTAGGCACTGAGAGAAATGTCATTTCTAGACCTCACAAGCATCTCACAGGGCCTGGTTGGAAAAGCCAGAGAAAGGATATGGAAATCGGTTCTTGCTAGAGACCCATGGCCTTTCCTCTGGGAAACCAGCTCTCATTGATGGCACCCGCTCCCCAACCCCCTCGTACACACAACCTTCCGTCAGACTGGAAGAACAAAGCCCTGCCCTGGGAAAAAGGGAGACAATTACAGGTGGAGGAAAGTACAGAGCAGCGAAGAGGTAGTTAGCTACTAGGCTGAAATACTGAAAAATTGAGAAACAGATAAGCCTCTTCCAGCTTGCCCTCTCCACCCTCACCCTTGAGATTAGCATCCTTCCTGGAATGTCCAAGATGGCATCAAACCCACCCTGCTTGGGAATACACAGAACGTGGCTTTCTGGGAAGCCCCTTCACCACCACGACTACTCCCCAAATACACACACCCTGCCTTGATAGCTCTCCTCCATTTCCTGCTTTCTTAAAGGATTTCTCAACTTTTAAAAAAAAAAAAAAGATTTTTAATTTATTTGAGAGAGTGTGCACGTGCACACAAGAGAGCATGAGCAGGAGGAGGGGCATAGGGAGAGGGAGAAGCAGACTCCAGGCTAAGCAGGACCCCAAGATCATGACTTGAGCCAAAGGCAGCCAGCCACTCAACCAACTGAGCCACCCAGGCGCCCCACTCTCATCTTGAGTCCAGTGTGTGTGTGTGTGTGTGTGTGTGTGTGTGTGTGTGTGTGTTGAGGGAAAGGGGAGGTAGTGAGGGGAGATACTAGTTTGTTAGGGCTGCTATAACAAAATACCACAGTCTGGGTGGCTTAACCAACAGAAATTTATTTTCTCATAATTCTGGAAGCTAGAAGTCTAAAAGCAAGGTGTTGACAGGGTTGGTTTCTCCTGAGGCCTCTCTCCTTGGCTTGCAGATGGCTGCCTTCTCCTGTCTTCACATGATGTTCTGTTCTCTTTTTATGAGCACGCCAGTCATATTGGATTAGGGCCCACCCTAATGACCTCATTTTAACTTAATTATTTTTTTTTTCTAAAAGAAGGAAAGAGAGCATGGCAGGGGGGCAGGGAGAGGGAGAGAGAGAATCTCAAGCTGACTCCATACGGAGCTGGGAGCCCGAAGCAGGGCTCGATCCCACGACCCCAAGATTATAACCTAAGCCAAAATCAATAGACAGTCAACAGACTGAGCCACTCAGGCTCCCCTCAACCTAATTATCGCTTTAAAGACCCTATTTTCAAATACAGTCACATTCTGAGGTGCTGAGAGTTAGGATGTTAACATCTAAACTTGGGGTGAAGGCAGTGGAGGGAGGGCACAATTCAGCCCATGAAAGGAAGTAAGGAAGGGAATGTAGAGACTTCTTTAGTCTTACCAGCCTATACTTTAGAAGTAAAGCTCCAGGTACAAGGCTATAAAGAGATGAGGAATATAGAAGTGCCTAGACACGGGAAAGAGGTAATGAGGAAAGAAAGAAAGAAAGCTTAGAAGATTTCTTTCAAGTGAACTCCTAATCTGATATCCTGAAACATTGGCTAGAGAACCTCAAGGTACAGAGAAGAACTGAGGACAGTCTGATTCTCCCTTCTCCTGTTTCAGAGAAACTGGAAAAGATCCTTTGTCATTTTTCTTCCTCTCTACCTCCTGAAAGGGTTCAGTTCCAAAAACATTGCTTGAACACTGACCACGTTCTAGGCAATAAGCTAGAAAAACAGAAGAAAACTCTGCATGCTGTATTTTGGCCCAAACTCATTAACTCATCCCATTTGCTCCAGGGCCAGCTGAATGAAGACAAATTGAAGGGCAAACTGAGATCTTTAGAAAACCAGCTGTACACCTGTACCCAGGTAAGCATTCGGGAGGACACTTTCAGCCCAGGAATCTAGAATTAAAGGAGAATGCTTGAACCTTGATTCTACTCTCTAGAAATGACACTTGAAAGAGATGAAAGCACCCATACCTACTCACTCAGTTCTGTCTTTGCCATTTTCACTTTGGCCTCTAACCCATCCTTTTCTCCCTTTTTCCTGGCGTTCTTCCCTTTGCACCCTGAGAAGGAACCCTAGCATCAGTACTGTGCCAGTTCCAGGGGAATCTTAGGAATACCTGGAACTGTAGGGAGAGACCCTAGGTAAAGATTCACAATACCCAGATAGACCTTCATAGGTCCCAATCTCTGAATAGATAAGTTGGATATTATAATAAAGTCTTACAAAATGATTTCCATTCCATGGGCAACTTTAGTCTAGTAGCAATCCCTGGGAAGAAGTAAAAGGCTACCACTCTTGGGTTTTCTATTGCACTGTTATCCATCTTCAGTTAACTCATTAGCCTGGTCTTGGATTACAAGAGATAGAAAGAAATCAGCTTTCACACCTGAGAAGTGATGGATTTCTGATAAGAGAATGAGGTGTCAGATAAGAGAATGAGGTGATGTGAAGTTAGGGAGATAAGATGGACCTGGCTGCACGGTTTTGGTCTTAGGCGGGAACAGAGTTTATATACAGGTTTGCTGATCCACAATTTTTATTTTTTCAGTATGGCCTGCTTTGTCACTCTTATGAACTAAATAATGCCAACTGTGCTCATAAAATACTGACTTCTAATCCAAAATACCAGTCTATATATTTTCAGTGAGGGGTAAAGCTGGCCAGTATGGGTAAATCCACTAACTAGAACATACCCATGTATGACCTCAGCCAGTAGCTCCTAGATCTGGCTTCTAATGAAAGTTTTAAGAACATAAGATCTACTGATATTTAAATTCAAATTTTCAGATGATTCCAAAGTTAAATGGAAATTATTTCATATTGATCCCTAAATTTGCATCATCTGGACTACTGCTTATTCAGTGGGATAACTGAATTGACAGTAAAAGCTGCCTGCCTTCTCCAGAATCACAAGGCAAAAAGATGAAAAGGATAGGAAGGGGAAGACCCTAAGGGAATTTGCAAAGCTGCTCTTAACTTCTTAAGTTAAGCCAAGACAATTTTTAATGCAAATGTATGAATTTTAAAATTAAGAGTACTGAGGATTGTTCAGATCTCTGAAGCTACACATTTTTTTAAAGCATGCTGTCTACCTTGAAGGAGTTTACAATCCCCTAAGGGACAATATTGACAATGGAGAGTCAATAGAATGAAAAGATAGACATACAAGGGACACTATGTGAACCTTAAGAAAAGCTACCTAATCCATAATGAGTTGAGGGATGGGAGTGATTGGTCAAGATTTATCAGAATTTACGTGATCTTTGGACTGAATCTTGAGCATGAGTAGAAGTTAACTAGGTGAAAAGGGTAGATGAGGATGCTCTAGGCAGAAGCTATACGGAAAAAGGCAAAGGCCAAAAAGCCCAGTGCTTAGGGGATCTATAAGCAATTCAGCTTGGGTGGAAGTAGCATAGAATCAAAGTCTGAGCTTATAAGGAGGAGCCATGCCAAGGAATTTGGACCTGCTCCTTAGTCACTGAGAGATTAACAGAGAGTTACGTGATTAGATTTACATTTCAGAAAGTACCCTTTGGCTACAAGGCTTGAAGATAGAGAAAATATTGAATTGACCCATACAATATTGTCCGAGTCTGAACTGACAGAAAGTCTGGAGAAGAGACAGATTGGAACTGTTAAAGAGGTTGATTTGACAATGCTCAATGAACCACTGATTAGTGGGAGAAAGAGAAATCAAGGATGACTCCCTGGTCTCAGGCTTGGGAGACAGTGGGTGAGGATGCTAGTCACTGAGAGAAGCAGCAGCCCAGGAGAAAGTAGGTTGAGAAAGACGATTTTGCTTTGGAAATGCTGAATTTGAAGTGCCTCTGGAAGGCCTGGGGGAATGCCCAACATGCCTAGAGCACTATTTGTTATGCGTGCTTACCTTCCTCATCACCTGGGACCCTCTCCCTGCCCACCTTGAGCCTGGAAGAAGACCCATCAGATTACTTCTATCTCTGCTCAGGGGGGCAGGGGAGGTGAGTGCAAGGACCAAATTCTTTTCCTTTCTGTATCCCAGCTCAGGGATTCGCACACAGAAGCTCAATATGTTTGTTGATTGGATCAAATTTACAGAAATACTCCCCTTGGGGAATGAAAAAGGTGTTATTGGAGATGGAAGACCAGAAAAACAGCTATGAGCAGAAGGCCAAGGAGTCACTGCAGAAAGTGCTGGAGGAGAAAATGAGTGCAGAGCAGCAATTGCAAAGCACACAGGTGTGGGGATGCTGGGCCTGGGACCCCGGGGTGGCTCTGGGCAGCATAGAAGGCAGCTGCACAACTCCCTGGAACCCCCAAGGCACCCTCCTCTTGTCTTGACCACCCTCTCAGCGGTCCCTGGCTCTGGCCGAGCAGAAGTGTGAAGAGTGGAGGAGCCAGTATGAAGCTCTGAAGGAGGACTGGAGGAAACTGGGGACCCAGCACCGAGAGCTGGAGAGCCAACTCCATGTGCTTCAGTCTAAATTGCAGGTACCAGGCCCGGGGTGGGGTGGGGACTTGGGGAGAGAAGGCAGGGCTCCTGGGTTGGGGACAGTGACAGCAGCAAGGAAAGAAGCTGCCACTAGGACGGGGGTTCCAAAACAGCCTGAGAGCATGTGGTTTTTAGTTCCTCACTCTTTCAGTTCCTCACTCATTACCCACTTTGTACCCGACTCACTGTTTGGGCTCTGAAATCTAATTGTGAGTTCAGCAAGGATGTCTGCACTGCTCATGCCAATGAACTAAGTGTTCACTGGATGACACCATCCAAATGCAAAGGATGTGACTAGAATATTCATCAGATTGCTGTCATACTCCAACCCACTCTCTGCACCCCATCCCAGCAGAGCATCCAGCTCAGAAATGCCTACTACTGGCACGGAACAAGCATCACTAGCTTACTTATAGGCTGGGTATTACCTAACATCCTGCCACTATGATTTTAAGCAATTATAGTAGACCCCTGGCATTCTCCAGGGTTCCATCATTTCCAACCCATGTTACCTTGTCAAAGTTAACTAATCTAAATCTCACTTTCCCCATCTCCGAAAGGAGGCTAATAGTACCCATATCATAGGAATGTTGTAGGATTAAGTGAGTTAATCCATACAAAGTATGTAGCACAATACCCGGCACATACAAGCCTCCACATATATTAGCTATTTTTCTTCATAGATTTTACTTACTTGGTTTGAAATTTTTGAGAACCCACATCAAAAATTTACCTTTATAATTTCATTGAAGCAGAAACCTGAGTAACCAAATTAATAAGACAGGGCATGGGAGTCTTATCGAAGGAACAAACCCAGCTGACCAGGGCACAATAACCACATCTCTTATAAAGGTCTTTTTCTTTTTAACCTTATTGAGAAAAACAAAAAACAAAAAACAAACAAAAAAAAAACGACCCTATCTGAGAGAAAAAATAGCAGTGTTAGAATGAAAAGACAATGTGAAGACACCTAAAAAGTGATGATTTGGTATTTTTCAATTTGGGCATTAACTCAAACGAGTTCCTTGTGAAACATCCAAAAGTCTAATGCATTGTTAAAATGTGAGAAATAGAGCAGCAGGAAAAAAAAAAAAATCCTAGTTTCCATTTCCCTAATACTTCAGTCTATGAAATTCTAGTTTTCCTCTTCTATGGGATCTGTTCCCAACCTCCACCCTGGCACTGACCTGCTTCTGTGTCGGGCCCTCCTCCTTACAGGGAGCAGACAGTAGAGACCTACAGATGAACCAGGCTCTGCAACTTCTGGAGAATGAGCACCAGGAACTACAGGCCAAGATTGAACTTCTACAGGGGGACAGAGACAGCTCAGATACCCAACACCTACAAGGTACCCGGCTCCTCGGAGGCCTCTGGCTGAGAGAGCCCCAGAAAGGAAGCTAGGTGGAGGAGAAGGCCTCAGGCTTTGGTTGGGTTGGTGATTTCATTTTACCTCGAGGGAAAGGCAGGGCTGTTTTGATCATCCAGGACTGAAAATTAATTGTGCTGCACTAGCGAATCTTGTAGTATCGGCCTGCTTTTCCAGCCAGTCCCTCTGAACCAGGTCACAGCATTCCCACTTTAGTCACACGTGGCGAAGCTGCATTTCTAATTTGAAAGGGAAAGGTCAGTTGAAACACAAGGGACAGTGAAGGTCTCCCATCACAGCCTGTGTGTCAACAGGGCGGGGGCAGGTACCAAATCCTATGCAAACACAACTCTTGATTCAACCTGAGGTTGCTGAGGCCAATGAGATCCAAGGTCCTCGAGAGCTGATTTACCTCTCCAGTACTGTGACAAGTAGAAGAGTAGCTTCCACTTGACACACATCAGAGGCCACAGACATCAGAGGCACCTACTAACTCGTTCTCTGGTGTCAGGTTCATTAAGTCTTAGGTTCGTCTATTTCAGTTTGCATTATTTCATTTTCAGATCAACTGAAGAGGTCAGAGGAGGAGAAACTCACCCTGATGGCCAAAGTACAGCAGCTGCAGGGTAAGTTCCCTTTCCAAATTCTCAAAGTAGCACAGCTGGCTCTCTGGTGTTCTTGGGGCTCCTGTCCCACAAAAGGCATCCAGTGGAGGGGTTTGGGGCTGTCTTTGACATATCCCCTACCTCTGTGCATTTTCAGACCTTCTTGGAAAGTGAGGTCATGTACATAGCTCTTCACAAGTTAATATTTGCCGTTTTTTTTTTCTTTAAACTTCTCTCTTTCTGTGCTAATGACATCCGCCCAAATTTCCCTGGTTTTCAGATTTCAAAAACAAAAACAAAACAAAAAAAATGGTAGGTTTTCTAAGGCAGTTATTTTATATATTGTCATTCATTACATATGTGAATATGTCCTATAGACTTCTGTCTTTAGGAATGGTTCAGAAAATCAGTTCACGCCATGTATGCCTCAAAACTACCTTTTGGAGCCAAAGAGGGAGTTTTTGTAGAAAAAAGGAAGTAGGCAATTGCCGAAAAGAGAACCTGATTTGATTAATATCTCCGCTGGCTGCCCACCACCTTAACCTCGGACACCCCTACAGAGAAATTTCACACAATGAATATTAAAAGTAAGGCAACCACCAGCAGATGCCAAGCACCTATTGGGCAGAAGCTGAATGGGCAAGGAGCCATGTCAAAATCGTGCATTTATTTATTCAGTACATATCTGTTGAGCCCCTATCAAGTGCCAGGTACTTTAGATATACATGGTGAGGATACAGTGCTGAGCAAGCTGACACAGCAGCTTCCCTAGGGAAGCTTACATTCTGAATAAGCTCTACAATAAAGTACAGAGTTTCTGTGAATAACTAAGTACGTGTCAGGTAGCAGTAACTACTATGGAGAAAAATAAAGCAGGTTAAAGGGAAACCGGTTGTTATTTCATACAAAGTCATCTGGGGAAGTCTTTCTTCTAAGGTAACATTTAAGCAGAGACTTAAAGGTAAAGACAAAGTAGGATGAGATATGAGGATGATGTACTTATAACAAAATACCACACACTGGGTCACTTAACAGAAATTTATTTTGCTCTGGAGGCTACAAGTTCAAGGTCAAAGTGTTGGCAGGGTTGATTCCTCCTGAGGGCTTTGAGGATACAATCTGTTCCAGGCCACTCTCCTTGGCTTGCAGATGGCCTTCTTCTTCCTGTGTTTCTTCTTGTCTTCTATCTATGCACGTCTGTGTTGAAATTTCCCCTTCTTGGAGGACATCAGTCATATGAAATCAGGGCCAACTCTAATATCCTAAAATACTTGATTACCTGTGTAAAGAACCTATCTCCAAATGAGATCACATTCTGAGGACCTAGGGGTTAGGATTTCCTATGAATGGTGGTGGTTATTCAACCAATAACAGACAAGAACATTTTGAATAATTAAGTTTCGAAGCAAAGTTCTGAAAAGACACTGTTTGCAGTAGATATGCTAGTATAGAAAAGTTCCTTATGTTTTCCTGCAGGTCTGCTCCAGAATCAATCCTTACAGCTTCAAGAACAGGAGAAACTCTTAACAAAGAAAGGTCAGCAAATTTACTTCCACAAATTCTAAGATAGTGGTCTTTCTTTGCCTACCTAGAGGCAGGAGACGGACCACATGACCTCTTGGAGTCCCATGCAGTTCTAGGAGTCTGTTAGGGCAGGAATCTAGGGGAGCTTTTTGGTGATTGATCATTGGCTTTGAGAACACTTTAACCAGTTAGCCTCCTATCCTGAGAAGTATATAAACTGTGAAAAGAATTTCTACTCTCTCCAAAAAATATGTCTGTGTTGAACATTTCAATAAATTGATTTTGAACTCAGGATTTAATGTCAATTTTTACACTTGACTTTCTGAATCAAATCCAACTCCCCAAGTCCACACTGTGTTGCATGCAACGGTTACCTCACTCTTAACCCTCAAGAGTCTTCTGCCTTAGCTCTCTGAGAAGAATTCATCATGTACGGGCGGGGGTCGGGCAGGGAGAAAGACCCTCACTTATGCGTTCCATGAGGTCTTTTGTTTTCTCATCAATCACCATGTAAAAGATAAGACAGAAATTATTATACTCACATAGTATGGATAAGAAAAAGAAAGTCTACGGTCATAAGAATTAAGGACACCACTAAGACAACAATCCACAATTTCTAACTCCTAGTTCACTGCTCTCTTCACCAAGACTAAGACTGCCACGTGGCTCAGAAGCCATCCTTAAGCCACCCCATGAAGATGAATTCTAGGGTAGGACAGCCATTCTCATGACTGAAATGAGGACAGAAGGGAAAGGGCTTAGTTATATCAACAGCACCAAACAAACCTACCACCAGAAATACTACAAAAGAAACTGGATTAGTAAGTATCCTCTAGAAATATCTGCCATTAAACAGGACTAGGGATACAAAGAAAAGATGCCAATCTTGACCTCAAGGGGCTCAAATTCCAGCTCTGTGTCAAGATTGAGCAAGGTCCCAATGGGAGGAAGTGAGAGAATTCTACTCCGTGCAGTCTCGTCAGGGACAGGTCCTCCCTTGCTCCCTCTCCTCCCTTCCCGTCACTCCAGGGTTCTCTCAGTGATAAGGCCCTCCCTCGGAGGTGTGGACCTCACTATCACTGAGAATCTGGCTGCTTTTTTAGATCAGGCTTTGCCTCTGTGGAGTCCAAAGCCCTCCCATAATGAAGTGGAACCTGAGGGTACAGGGAAGGAGAAAGAATGGGATTTCAGAGACCAGCTGCAAAAGAAGACTTTGCAGCTCCAGGCCAAGGAAAAGGAGGTGAGACGGTGACCTCAAGATAGTGAGGGGATCATCCCACAATAGTAAGGAAAACTACTGGGAGGCAGCCAGAGAGCAAAGATTTCAAAGTTTAAATTGTGACTGGATGTCAGTAGGTATTCATTTGCCTTTATAAAATGTCTTTACTTTTGGGCTAATTTGTCAATCTTTTCCTTCCTTTATTTATACCAACTGTTATTCAGGGTTTTACTAGTTACCTTTTGTAAAGTCAACCTAAACTCAAACACATTTAATAAACATATTATTTCCTCAAACTTTGCCCTAGAGTTATCTCAAAACTATATATATATATATATATATATATATATATATATACATAATAGTGTCTTTTACGCAAATATAATTTTAATTATTTATATATATATATATATATATATATATATACACACACACACACACACATATATACATATATAGTGTCTTTTAATTAACAAAGCCCTTTCCATCTACATACTGGGGAACATACATATCCCCAGAAGTATTCATATGCAACTCAACCAGGTCCTGGCAAAGATGCTTTTACTAAGATCACTCCCAGGTCCTCTGTGCTAGAAGATCGTCATTTTTTGGTGCCCCCATCTACAAAGCACTTACACATACACAATCATGAGAGCACTGACATGTACAATACATATTATAATATGCATTATAATCATTTAAATGGACACATTCCAGACAAAGTAGGTGAGACAGTCAAAAGGCAAACTGAAATCTCTGAGAAAGGCTGGGAAGGGAGGATGATGGTAAAAATTCCAAATGAATGAAGGGGTAACTCACATGGGGCCCTCTCCCCAATCTGAGCTGTCCCAGAAGGAACTGATGGTGATGACGTTGGTGGTATTCTCCCCCCAGTGCAGAGAACTGCATTCGGAGTTAGACAACCTCAGTGACGAGTATCTCTCCTGCCTACGTAAGCTGCAGCATTGTCGAGAAGAGCTGAACCAGAGCCAACAGCCGCCTCCCAGAGTAAGAGAGTCTATCCTCCCGTATTGTCCTGGATGATGGTGGGACGGTTCCTCCTTTGGCCAAATCTTGCAGATAAAATTTATCAGCCTGTGCCAACCTCTGGCCAGCCTGTTCCACTCAGCCTGGTTTATATACTTGACAGTATAGCAAGTGTCAGTAAACACTGGCTCATGCATCTAAGCCTAATTTTCATGGAACTCTTGAACCTGAAGGGGAAGACTATTAGCTAAAACATGAAGTGGTGTTCTTTTAGCCTATTATTGTTTTTTTCTTTTAGCCTATTATGAGCTAGTGGCAAGAGTAAGGACAGCAAAAGCACTAAGGAATACAAACGGAGAATAATATAATTTTGCTGAATTATTTTCCATCCTTGATTATTATCGTATTTAAGTATCTGGCCTTTGCTGGGTTTGATTCCCCGGGCCAGTAATCCTGGCTTAGGAGCCAGTGACCAGCAGTAAAGTGATTTAATCCCAAAGGAAGTGACCAAGTGAGAGGGGCAGTGATGTAAACAGCTTTTTCTCCTCTACTGACCCAATACTTTCCACTGGGCAGGGATGAGAAGAAGGAAGATTATTTTTGCCTGTACCTTCTCTAAACAACCCATGGCCTCTTTCTCTCTCCCCAACACCCCCTCCTCAACCCCCTCACAGAGGCAATATGGCCAGTGGCTCTCGATGCTGATGATAATGATTGCTATAGCACTGGCAGTGCTCCTGGCCAACAAGGACAGCCTGATGATATGAATCACTTGTGACAGCTGCATGAGTGAAAATCTGAAGCAAGAAACTTAATGAAAAATTCAGAAGGTTTACATACTTTAAAGTGTGGATTTCCCTGAGATTTTTGACTTTGCTATTATTTTTTTTTAACCTACTGTAAAATAAACAAACTTCACCTAATTGTCTCTGTTCCTTGGAACTCTTAGTTTACCCCTGAAAGACATGTCATATCCATAAACGTAAGACATTTGAGCATCCTGGTCTAGTCTCCATAGTCCAATTAAGTTGGTGGTATATGAACATGCAGTAAAACCTACCCAGTCCTCCACTTTCCGGCAGACACTATCCACTAGGGCAGGTATATTTACAACCACCACACAAGAGTATATTGCTTGTCCTCCACCACCTTTCTTCACAATCTCTTTTCTCCTATCGCCTACCCAATTAAAAAAAAAAAAATCAACAGATATCTCAGCAACGTCAAGAGGACTTCCTAGTATAGAAATGGCAAAAATGTATGACCAAGGCCACCAGCACCTACTCCCCCTGCCCATGGCAATGTGCACAACTGATGACAGCATTTTTCCCTACTGTTCTCAAGATGCTCAGAATTCGTACTTGAGAGGTCATCCCTGAGCTAGAACTGATCATTTTCTGAATACCATCCACATGAGAGAAACACTAAAGTCAGAGAGCCACTGCTGGGAGCGTGACT
>NW_023330889.1:0-57023 GCF_011100685.1 Canis lupus familiaris
ACCTGGACCTGCTTACTGTGTTACACACCGGGCCTCAAGTAGACCGTTGACCATGGTCCCCAAGTCGGCCTCACATGGACCTGTTGCCTCTGATCCCACCGGGGCCTCACGTGTACCTGGTAAGTCTGGTCCTCACCTGGGCCTCATCGGGACCTAGTGACTCTGGTCCCCACCTGGGCTTCACGTGGATCTGGTGACTCTGATCCGACTGGACTTCACCTGGATCTGGTGACACTGGTCCCCACCTGGACCTCTCCCGGACCTGGTGACTCTCTTTCCAAACATGGACCTCACATGGATCTGGTGACTCTGGTCCTCAGTTTGGCCTCACCTGGACCTGGCGTGTCTCGTCCCCACTTTGACCTAACTCAGAACTGCTGAATCTTGCCCCACCTAGGCCGCACACAGACCTGGTGACTCTTGTCCCCAGCTATGCCTCAAATCGACCTAATGAATCTGGTCCTCACGGAGCCTCACATGGACCTGGAACTCAGCTGGATAGAGTGGCTCTGGTTCACGCAACGGGATCAAATGATACGGCTGACTGTGGTTTATTCTATACCTCACGAGGACCTAGTGATTTGTCCCCATCTGGGCCTGCATGGCCCTAGTGACTCTGGTCCTCACCCATGCATCATTGGACCGTGATACACTATTCCACACCTGGGCCTCACTCTGACTAGGGACCTCTGGACCCATTCTGGCCCTCAAACTAAACTGGTTACTCTGGTTCCCCTCTGGGACTCACCCTTACCTGGTGACTCTGGTCACCCCATGGGCTTCATTTGGGCCTGTGTGAATCTGGTCCTTAGCTTGTCCTCACTTGGATCTGGTGACTGGTCGCCAGCTGGGCCTCACCTGGACTTGGTGAATCCTGTTGCCACCTGCGCCTCACCTGGACCTTGTGACTGTGGTCCCACCAGGACCTCACCTGGATCGGTGGCTCTGCTTCCCATATGGGGCTCTCCTGGACCTGATTCCTGTGGTCTCCATCAGGCATCACCTGGAACAAAATGACTCTGGTCTATTTGGGCCTCTCCTGGACTGTTGACTCTGGTCCTTACCTGGGCATCATTGCGACCTGGATACGCTCTTATATACCTGGGCCTCACCTGGACCTGGTGACAGTGGTCCCACCTGGCCTCACCTGGACGAGGTGACTGGTTCCCACAGGGACCTCACCTTGACATGCTGACTCAGGTCCTCATATGGGTATCATGGGACCTGGTTTCAGTTCCACATCGGGACACACCTGGAGCTAGTGATTCTCCTCCCCTTCTGGGATCACCTGACGTAGTGACTTTGGTCCCCACCTGGATATCACCGGAACCGTGTGACTCTGGTCCCCCTCTGGACCCACCCGGAGCTGGGGACACTGGTCCTCAACTGGGCCTCACCTGAACCTGGTGAATCTGTTCCCATTTGGGCCTCACCCAGTACTGGTGACTTTGTTCCCCACCTGGACCTGATTGCTGTGGACTCTTTCTTGGCCTCACCTGGAACTGGTGACTCTGAACCTATCTACGCGTCACCCAGATCTGGTGACTCTGGTCCTCACGTGGGCATCATTGGTACCTGGTGACTCTTCCTCACCTGAGCCTCACCTGGACATGATGACTCTGGATCCCCTCCGGGCCTCACCCTGACATGGTGACTCTCGTCCCATCTGGATGTCACCTAGACCAGGTGAATCTGGTACCCCTCTAGGCCTCAACTAGACCTGGGTATTCTGGTCCTCATCTGGGCCTCACCGAGACCTAGTGAACATGCTCCCCACCTGCTCCTCATCTGGACCAGGTGACTCTGGTTCTACCTGGGCATAATCGGTACATGGTTACTCTATTCACCACTGGGACTGAACTGATCCTGGTAACTCTGGTCCTGACTTTGGCCTCTTCTGACAAGGTGACTCTGGCTCCACCTGGGCCTCACCAGTAACTGGTGACTCTGATCCAAAGCGTGGCCTCACCAGACCTGGTGAATGTGGTTCCCAATGGAACCTCACCTGGACCTCATGTCTCTGGTCCCTCCTGACCCTCACCAGGACCTGGTGTCTCTGGTACCACCAGGGTAGCATCAGGATATGGTTACACTGTTCACTAACAGTGACCCAGGCGGAACTATTAACTCTGGTCTTCACCTGGGCCACACCTGGACAGGGTGTCACTGGTTCCCACCAGGGTCTCACCTGGACATGGTGAGTCGGATCCCCACCTGGTCCTCACCTGTAACTGGTGATTCTCGTTCCCACATGGACATCATGTGGACCTGGGGGCTGCAGTGTTTCTAGCTTCTCATGTTCCTCGTGACTCTGGTCCCCACCAGGGCCTCAACGGTACCTGGTGAGTGTGGTTGCCACCTGCACAACACCTGGACCTGGTGATTCTGGTCTGCACCTGAGACTACCCTGCATCTGGTGACTGTGGTCCCCCCCTGTCTTCACCAGGATTTGGGGACTCCGGTCCCCATCTGGGCCTCACCTGGCCCTGTTGATCATGATCCTCACTCGGCAAAATTGGGGCCCGATGACTGTGTTCCACAAATGGACCTCACCTGGACCAGGTGACTCTGGTCCCCCTCTGGGTCTCACCGTGCCCTAATGACTGTGAACCCCACTTTGGCCTGACTTGGACCTGTTGACCCTGGTTGCCACCTGCGCTTGACTTCGACCTGTTGACTCTGGTTCTTTCAAGGGCCTCCCCTGTGCCTGGTGATCCTGGTCCCCACCTGGGACTCACCTGTACGTGGTGACTCTTGTCACCACCGGGGACTCACCTGGACCTGCTTTCTGTATTCCACACCAGGGCCTCAAGTAGACCTGTTGACCATGGCCCAAGCCGGCCTCACATGACCTGTTGCCTCTGATCCCCACCGGGCCTCATGTGTACCTGGTAACTCTGGTCCTCACCTGGGCCTCATCTGGACCTAGTGACTCTTGTCCCCACCTGGGCTTCACCTGGATCTGGTGACTCTGGTCCCCACCTGGACTTCACCTGGATCTGGTGACTCTGGTCCCCACCTGGACCTCTCTTGGACCTGGTGACTCTCTTTCCAACATGGACCTCACATGGATCTGGTGACTCTGGTCCTCAGTTTGGCCTCACCTGGACCTGGCGTCTCTCGTCCCCACTTTGACCTAACTCAGAACTGCTGAAATTGCCCCACCTAGGCCGCACCCATACCTGGTGACTCTTGTCCCCAGGTATGCCTCATTTCGACCTAATGAATCTGGTCCTTACGTGAGCCTCACATCACCTGGGACTCAGCTGGATAGAGTGGCTCTGGTTCCCGCAAGGGACTCAAATGATACTGCTGACTGTGGTCTTATTCTATGCCTCACCAGGACCTAGTGATTCTGTTCCCATCTGGGCCTGCATGGCCCTAGTGACTCTGGTCCTCACAGGCATCATTGGGACCTGGATACACTATTCCACACCTGGGCCTCACTCTGACTAGGGACCTCTGGTCACATTCTGGGCCTCAAACTAAACTGGTTACTGTGGTTCTCCCTCTGGGAATCACCCTTAACTGGTGACTCTGGTCACCCCTTTGGCTTCATTGGGCCTGGTGAATCTGGTCCTTAGCTTGTCCTCACTTGGATCTGGTGACTGGTCGCCACCTGGTCCTCACCTGGACTTGGTGAATCCTGTTGCCACCTGCGCCTCACCTGGACCTTGTGACTCTGGACCCACCTGGACGTCACCTGGATCTGGTGGCTCTGGTCCTCACTTTGGCCTCACCTGGACCTGGTGTCTCTCGTCCCACTTGGACCTAACTCAGAACTGCTGATTCACCTAGGCCGCACACAGACCTGGTGACTCTTGTCCCCAGCTATGCCTCAATTAGATCTGATGAATCCGGTCCTCACGTGGGCTTCACATGGAACTGGGACTCAGCTGGATAGAGTGGCTCTGGTTCGCACAAGGGGCTCACTGATACTGGTGACTGTGGTCTTATTCTATGCCTCACCAGGACCTAGTGATTCTGTTCCGCATCAAGGCCTGCATGGCCCTAGTGACTCTGGTCCTCACCCAGGCATCATTCGGAACTGGATACTCTATTCCACTCCTGGGCCTCTCTTTCACCATGGTCCTTTGTCCCATTCTGGGCCTCAAACTAAACTGGTTACACTGTTTTCCCCTCTGGAACTCACCCTTACCTGGTGAAACTGGTCACCCCTTGGGATTCACCTGGGCCTGGTGATTCTGGTCCTTAGCTGGTCCGCACCTGGATCTGGTGACTGGTCGCCACCTGGGCCTCACCTGGACTTGGTGAATCATGTTGCCACCTGCGCCTCACCTGGACCTTGTGACTGTGGTCCCACCTGGACCTCACCTGGATCTGGTGGCTCTGGTTCCCATATAAGGCTCTCCTGGACCTGGTTCCTGTGGTCTCCATCTGGCCTCACCTGGAACACAATGACTCTGATCCATATTTGGGCCTCTCCTGGACCTCTTGTCTCTGTTACGTAATTGGGCATCATTGGGACCTGGATAATCTCTTATATACCTGGGCCTCACCTGGACCTGTTGACTGTGGTCACACCTCGGCCTCACCTGGACCTGGTGACTGTGGTCCCTCCTGGTCCTCTCCGAGACTAGATGACTGGTTCCCACTGGGACCACACCTGGACCTGGTGACTGAGGTCCTCATATGGGCATCATGGGGTGGTTTCTCAGTTCCACATCGGGGCCTCACATGGACCTAGTGATTCTCGTCCCCTCTCGGCCTCACCCTGACGTGGAGACTCTGGTCCCCACCTGGATATCACCAGAACCGGGTGACTCTGGTCCCCTTCTAGGACTCACCCGGAGCTGGGGACACTGGTCCTCAACTGGGCCTCAACAGGGCCTGGTGAATCTACTCCTCACTTAGGCCTCGTCTGGACCTTGTGACTCTTTTCCCACCTGGCATCAATGGGATATGGTTACTCTGTTCCCCACCTGGGCCTCACTTGGACATGATATCTTTGCTCCACACTTTGGTCTCAACTGGTCCTGATGACTCTGGTCCCCCCACCTAGGCCTCAATCTGGACCTGGTGACTGTTGTCCTCACCTGGGTCTCACCTGGACCTGGTGACTCTCGTTCCCACATGAACCACAACTGGACCTGGTGACTATGGTGTTCTTATAGACTCATATTTACCTGGTCACTCCGGACCCCACTATGGCCTCACCTGGATCTGATGACTCTGGCCTGCAGGTTGGCCTCACCTGGACCTGGTGAGTGGGGTTGCCACCTGGGCCACACCCATACCTGTGACTCAGGTCCCCAAGTGGGCCTCTTGGATCTGGTGAATCTGGTCCTTACCTGGTCCTCTCCCAGACCTGGGGACTCTGGTCAACACCTGGACCTCACCTGGACCTGGTGAATCTGGTCTCCATCTGGGCCTCACCAGTCCTGGTGACTTTGTTCCCCACCTGGACCTGATTGGTGGACTCTTTCTTGGCCTCACCTGGAACTGGTGATCTGATCCTATCTGCGCTTACCCAGATCTGGTGACTCTGGTCCTCACCTTGGCATCATGTACCTGCTTACTCTGTTCCACACTTGAGCCTCACCTGGACATGACTACTCTGGAACCTCCCTGGGCCTCAGCCTGACATGGTGACACTGGTCCCCATCTGGAAGTCACCTAGACCAGGTGAATCTTGTACACCTCTTGGCGTCAACTTGACCTGGTGACTCTGGTCCTCAACTGGGCCTCACCGGGACCTAGTGAACATGCTCCCCAACTGCGCCTCATCTGGACCTGGTGACTGAGGTTCTACCTGGGCTTCATTGGGACATTGTTACTCTGTTCCCCACTGGGACTGACCTGATCCTGGTAACTCTGGTCCTGACTTTGGCCTCTTCTGTACCAGGTTACTCTGGCACCACCTGGGCCTCACTTGTAACTCGTGACTCTGATCCTAAGCATGGCCTCACCTGAAATGGTGACTGTGGTTCCCATCGGGACCTCACCTGGACCTCATGTCTCTGGTCCCTCCTGGGCCTCACCAGGACCTGGTGTCTCTTGTACCCACTGGGTAGCATCAGGATATGGTTACTCTGTTCACTAACAGTGACCCAGCCGGACCTATTAACTCTGGTCTTCACCTGGGCCACACCTGGACATGTTGAGTCGGATCCCCATCTGGTCCTCAACTGTAACTGGTGATTCTCGTTCCCCATGGACATCTTGTGGACCTGGTGGCTGCAGTGTTTCTAGCTTCTCATGTACCTCGTGACTCTGGTCCCCAGCAGGGCCTCACCGGGACCTGGTGAGTGTGGTTGCCACCTGCACCTCACCTGGATCTGGTGATTCTGGTCTGCACCTGAGACTATCCTGGATCTGGTGACTGTGGTCCCCACCTGGGCTTCACCTGGATTTGGGGACTCTGGTCCCCATCTGGGCCTCACCTGGCCGTGTTGACCATGGTCCTCAACTGGGCAAAACTGGGACCCGGTGGCTGTGTTCCACAAACTGGACCTCACCTTGACCAGTTCACTCTGGTCCCCCTCTGGGTCTCACCGTGCCCTAGTGACTGTTAACCCCACTTTGGCCTGACTTGGACTTGCTGACCCTTGTTGCAACCTGCTCCTGACCTCGAACTTTGACTCTGGTTCTTTCAAGGGGCCTCCCCTGTCCCTGGTGATCCTGGTCCCCACCTGGGCCTCACCTGGACGTGGTGACTCTTGTCAACACCGGGGACTCACCTGGCCCTTGTTACTGTGTTCTACACCTGGGCCTCAAGTAGACCTGTTTGCTCTGATCCCCACCGGGGCCTCAGTTGTCTGGTAACTCTGGTCCTCACCTGGCCTCATCTGGACCTAGTGACTCTGGTCACCACCTGGGCTTCACCGGGATCTGGTGACTCTGGTCCCCACCTGGACTTCACCTGGATCTAGTGACTCTGGTCCCCACCTGGACATCTCCTGGACCTGGTTACTCTCTGTCCAACATGGACCTCACCTGCATCTGGTGACTCTGGTCCTCTCTTTGCCCTCACCTGGACCTGGTGCCTCTCATCCCCCCATTGAACTAACTCAAAACTGCAGAATCTTGCCACACCTAGGCCGCACCCAGACCTGGTGTCTCTTGTCCCCAGCTATGCCTCAATTCGACCTGATGAATCTGGTCCTCACGTGGGCCTCACATGGACCTGGGACTCAGCGGGATAGAGTGGCTCTGATTCCCACAAGGGGATCACCTGATTCTGCTGACTGTGGTGTTTATTCTATGCCTCACCAGGACCTAGTGATTCTGTTTGCCATCTGGGCCTGCATGGCCCTAGTGACCCTGGTCCTCACCCAGGCATCATTGGGACCTGGATAATCTATTCCACACCTGCGCCTCACTTTGACGAGGGACCTCTGGTCCCGTTCTGGGCCTCAAACTAAACTGGTTACTCTGGTTCCCCCTCTGAGCCTCAAACCCTACCTGGTGACTCTGGTCACCCCTTAGGCTTCACATGGGCCTGCTGAAACAGGTCCTTAATTGGTCCGCACCTGGATCTGGTGATTGGTCGCCACCTGGTCTCACCTGGACTTGTTGAATTCTGTTGCCTCCTGCGCCTCACCTGGACCTTGTGACTGTGTGTCCCACCTGGACCTCACCTGGATCTGGTGGCTCTGTTTCCCATATGGGGCTCTCCTGGACCTGGTTCCTGTGGTCTCCATCTGGCCTCACCTGGAACACAATGACTCTGATCCATATTTGGGCCTCTCCTGGACCTGTTGACTCTGGTCCTTACCTGGGCATCATTGGGTCCTGGATACTCTCTTATATTCCTGGGCCTCATCTGGACCTGGTGACTGTGGTCCCACCTGGCCTCACCTGGACGAGGTGACTTGTTCCCACAGGGACCTCACCTGGACCTGGTGGCTCAGGTCCTCATATTGGCATCATGGGACCTGGTTTCTCAGTTCCACATCGGGGCCTCACCTGGACCTAGTGATTCTCGTCCCCTCTGGGCCTCACCCTGACGTGGTGACTCTGGTCCCAACCTGGATATCACCAGTACCGGGTGACTCTGGTCCCCCTCTGGGACTCACCCGGAGCTGGCGACACTTGTCCTCAGCTGGATCTCAAACAGTACCTGTTGAATCTACTCCTCACTTAGGCCTCGTCTGGACCTTGTGACTCTTTTCCCACCTGGCATCAATGGGATCATTGTTACTTCTGTTTCCCACCTGGGCCTCACCTGGACATGATAACTTTGCTCCACACCTGAGCCTCACCTGGACATGATGACTCTGGATCCACTCTGGGCCTCCCTCTGACATGGAGACTCTGGTCACCATCTGGATGTCTCCTAGACCAGGTGAATCTGGTACCCCTCTAGGCCTCAACCAAACCTGGTGACTCTAGTCCTCAACTGGGCCTTACCGGGACCTAGTGAATATGTTCCCCAACTGCGCCTCATCTGGATATGGTGACTGTGGTTCTACGTGGGCATCATCGGGACATGGTTACTCTATTCCCCACTGGGACCGACCTGATCCTGGTAACACTATTCCTGACTTTGGCATTTTCTGGTGAGTGTGGTTGCCACCTGCACCTCACCTGGACCTGGTTATTCTGGTCTGCACCTGAGACTCCCCTGGATCTGGTGACTGTGGTCCCCACCTGGGCTTCACCTGGATTTGGGGACTCCGGTCCCCATCTGGGCCTCACCTGGCCCTTTGACCATGGTACTCAACTGGGGAAAATTGGGACCCTGTGACTGTGTTCCACAACTGGACCTCACCTGGACCAGGTGACTCTGGTCCCCCTCTGGGTCTCACCGTGCCCTAGTCACTGTGAACCCCACTTTGGCCTGACTTCGACCTGCTGACCCTGGTTGCCACCTGTGCCTGACCTCGAACTGTTGACTCTGGTTCTTTCAAGGGCCTCCCCTGTACCTAGTGATCCTGATGCCCACCTGGGCCTCACCTGCACGTGGTGTCTCTAGTCACCACACCTGGGCCTCAATTACACCTCTTGACCATAGTCCCCAAGCTCGCCTCACATGGACCTGTTACCTCTGATCCCCTCCGGGGCCTCACGTGTACCTGGTAACTCTGGTCCTCACCAGGGCCTCATCTGCACCTAGTGACTCTGGTCCCCACCTGGACTTCACCTGGATCTCGTGACTCTGGTCCCCACCTGGAACTCACATGTATCTGGTGACTCTGGTCTCAGTTTGGCCTCACCTGGACTGGTGTCTCTCGTCCCCACTTTGACCTAACTCAGAACCGCTGAATCTTGCCCCACCTAGGCCGCACCCAGACCTGATGACTCTTGTCCCCAGCTATGCCTCATTTCGACCTGATGAATCTGGTCCTCACGTGGGCCTCACATGGACCTGGGACTCAGCGGGATAGAGTGGCTCTGGTTCCCACAAGGGGCTCACCCGATACTGGTGACTGTATTCTTATTCTATGCCTCACCAGGACCTAGTGATTCTGTTCCCCATCTGGGCCTGCATGGCCCTAGTGACTCTGGTCTTCACCCAGGCATCATTGGGACCTGGATACTCTATTCCACACCTGGGCCTCACTTTGTCCAGGGACCTCTGGTCCCATTCTGGGCCTCAAACTAAACTGGTTACTCTGGTTCCCCCTCAGGGACTCACCCTTACCTGGTGACTCTGGTCACCCCTTGGGCTTCACTTGCGCCTGGTGAATCTGTTTCTTAGCTGGTCCGCACCTGGATCTGGTGACAGGTCACCACGTGGGCCTCACCTGGACTTGGTGAATCATGTTGCCACCTGCGCCTCACCTGGACCTTGTGACTGCGGTCCCTCCTGGACCTCACCTGGATCTGGTGGCTCTGGTTCCCATATGGGGCTCTCCTGGACCTGGTTCCTGTGGTCTCCATCTGGCCTCACCTGGAACACAATGACTCTGATCCATATTTGGGCCTCTCCTGGACCTGTTGACTCTGGTCCTTACCTGGGCATCATTGGGACCTGGATACTCTCTTATATACCTGGGCCTCACCAGGACTTGGTGACTGTGGTCCCACCTGGGCCTCACCTGGACGGGGTGACAGGTTCCCACAGGGACATCACCTGGACCTGGTGACTCAGGTCCTCATATGGGCATCTTGGGACCTGGTTTCACAGTTCCACATCGGGGCCTCACCTGGACCTAGTGATTCTCGGCCCCCTCAGGGCCTCACCCTGACTTGTGACACTGGTCCCCACCTGGATATCACCAGAACCGGGTGACACACCCCGAGCTGGGGACACTGGTCCTCAGGTGGGCCTCAACAGGACCTGTGAATCTACTCCAAACTTAGGCTTCGTATGGACCTTGTGACTCTTTTCCCACCTGGCATCAATGGGACATGGTTACTCTGTTCCCCACCTGGGCCTCATCTTGACATG
Source organism: Canis lupus familiaris (assembly GCF_011100685.1). Classification (NCBI taxonomy): domain Eukaryota; kingdom Metazoa; phylum Chordata; class Mammalia; order Carnivora; family Canidae; genus Canis; species Canis lupus. Next base: position 10,358 of record NW_023330889.1, read on the forward strand.
ATAATTTGCTGTACGCTTTGGCCTCAACTGGTCCTGATGACTCTCGTCCCCCCAACCTAGGCCTCAATCTGGACTGGTGACTGTCGTCCCCAACTGGGTATCAGCTGGACCTGGTGACTCCCGTTCCCACATGAACCACACCTGGACCTGGTGACTGTGGTGTTCTTGTAGACTCACATTTACCTTGTGACTTCCGTCCCCACTAGGGCCTCACCTGGATCTGGTGACATTGGCCTGCATGCTGGCCTCACCTGGACCTGGTAACTCTGGTCCCTACCTGGACATCATCGGGACACGGTTCCTCTGCATGGCCTGCAGGTTGGCCTCACCGGACCTGGTGAGTGGGGTTGCCACCTGGGTCTCACCCATACCTGGTGACACAGGTCCCCACGTGGGCCTCACTTGGACCTGGTGAATCTGGTCCTTACCTGGTTCTCACCCGGACCTGGTAACCCTGGTCACCACCTGGGAATCACCTGGACCTGGTGAATATGGTCCCCATCTGGGCCTCACCCAGTCCTGGTGACTTTGTTCCCCACTTGGACCTGATTGCTGTGGACTCTTTCTGGGCCTCATCTGGATCTGGTGACTCTGATCCTATCTGCGCGTCACCCATACCTGGTGACTCTGGTCCTCACCTGGGCATAATTGGTACCTGATGACTCTGTTCCACACCTGAGCCTCACCTGGACATGATGACTCTGCAACCTCTCTAGGCCTCACCCTGACCTGGTGACTCTGGTCCCCATGTGGATGTCACCTGGACCAGGTGAATCTGCTACCCCTCTAGGTCTCAACCAGATCTGGTGACTCTGGTCCTCAACTGGGCCTCACCTGCACCTAGTGAATATGCTCGGTCTGTCCTCATTTGGACCTGGTGACTCTGGTCCCTACCTGGGCATCATCGGGACATGGTTCCACTGCATGACTTGCAGGTTGGCCTCACCTGGACCTGGTAAATATTGTCCTACCTCGGCATCATCAGGACATGGTTCCACTGCATGGCCTGCAGCTTGGCATCACCTGGACCTGGTAACTCTAGTCCCTACGTGGGCATCATCGAGACACGGTTCCTCTACATGGCCAGCAGGTTGTCCTCACATGGACCTGGTGAGTGGGGTTGTCACCTGGACCTCACCCATACCTGGTGACACAGGTCCGCACGTGTGCCTCACTTGGATCTGGTGAATCTGGTCCTTACCTGGTCCTCACCTGGAACGGTAACTCTGGTCACTACCTGGGAATAACCATGACCTGGTGAATCTGGTCCGCATCTAGTCCTCACCCAGTCCTGGTGAATTTTTTCCCCATCTGGACCTGATTGCTGTGGACTCCTTCATGGCGTCAACTGGAACCAGTGACTCTGATCCTAACTGGGCCTCTCTGAGATCTGGTGACTCTGGTCCTCACCTGTGGACCATTATGACCTGGATACTCTGTTCCACACCTGAGCCTCACCTGGACATGATGACTCTGGAACCCCTCTGGGCCTCAGCCTGACATGGTGACTCTGGTCCCCATCTGGATGTCACCTAGACCAGGTGATTCTGGTACCCCTCTAGACCTCAACTAGACCTGGTGACTCTGGTCCTCAACTGGGCCTCACCGGGACCTAGTGAATATGCTCCCCACCTGCGCCTCATCTGGACCTGGTGACTCTGGGTCTACCTGGGCATCACCGGGACATGGTTACTCTATACCTCAATGGGACTGACCTGATCCTGGTAACTCTGTTCCTGACTTTGGCCTCTTCTGTACCAGGTGACTCTGATCCACCTGGGCTTCACCTGTAACTGGTGACTCTGATCCTAATATGGCCTCACCTGACGTGGTGACTGTGGATCCCAGTGGGACCTCACCTGGAACTCATGTCTCTGGTCCCACCTGGGCCTCACCAGGACCTGGTGTCTCTGTTAACCACCTGGGTAGCATCAGGATATGGTTACACTGTTCACTAACAGTGACCCAACCGGACCTATTAACTCTGGTCTTCACCTGGGCCACACTGGACATGGTGACACTGGTTCCCACCTGGGACTCACCTCTACATGGAGAGTCAGTTCACCACCTGGTACTCACCTGTAACTGGTCATTCTCGTTCCCACATGGACATCATGGGGACCTTTTGGATGTAGTGTTTCTAGCTTCTCATGTACCTCGTGACTCGGGTCCCCACCAGTGCCTCACCGGGACCTGGTGAGTTTGGTTGCCACCTGCACCACACCTGGACCTGGTGATTCTGGTCTGCACCTGACACTACCCTGGATCTGGTGACTGTGGTCCCCACCTGTGCTTCACCTGGATTTCGGGACTCCGGTCCCCACCTCGGCCTCACCTGGCCCTGTTGACCATGGACCTCAACTGGGCAAAATTGGGACCTGGTGACTGTGTTCCACAACTGGACCTCACCTGGACCAGGTGACTATGCTCCCCCTCTGGGTCTCACCGTGCCCTAGTGACTGTGAACTCCACTTTGGCTTGACTTGGACCTGCTGACCCTGGTTGCCACCTGCGCCTGAACTTGAACTGTTGACTCTGGTTCTTTCAAGGGCCTCCCCTGTACCTGGTGATCCTGCTCCCACCTGGGACTCACCTGGACGTGGTGACCCTTGTAACCACGGGGGACTCACCTGGACCTGCTTACTGTGTTCCACACCTGGGTCTCAAGTGGACCTGTTGATCATGGTCCCCAAGCCGGCCTCACATGGACCTGTTGCCTCTGATCCCCACCGGAGCCTCACGTGTACCTGGTAACTCTGGTCCTCACCTGGGCCTCATCTGCACCTAGTGACTCTGGTCCCCACCTGGGCTTCACCTCGATCTGGTGACTCTGGTCCCCACCTGGACTTCACCTGGATCTAGTGACTCTGGTTCCCACCTGGACCTCTCCTGGACCTGGTGACTCTCTTTCCAACATGGACCTCACCTGGATCTGGTGACTCTTGTACTCAGTTTGGCCTCACCTGGACCTGGTGTCTCTCGTCCCCACTTTGACCTAACTCAGAACTGCTGAATCTTTCCCCACCTAGGCCGCACACAGACCTGGTGACTCTTGTCCCCAGCTATGCCTCAATTCGACCTGGTGAATCTGGTCCTCACGTGGGCTTCACATGGACCTGGGACTCAGCTGGATAGAGTGGCTCTGGTTCCCACAAGGGGCTCACCTCATACTGGTGACTGTGGTCTTTTTCTGTGACTCACCAGGACCTAGTGATTCTGTTCCCCATCTGGGCCTGCATGGCCCTAGTGACTCTGGTCCTGACCCAGGCATCATTCGGAACTGGATACTCTATTCCACACCTGGGCCTCACTTTGACCACGGACCACTGGTCCCATTCTGGGCTTCAAACTAAACTGGTTACTCTGGTTCCCCTTCTGGGCCTCACCCTTACCTGGTAAATCTGGTCACCCCTTGGGCTTCACTTGGGCCTGGTGGATCTGGTCCTTAGCTGGTCCGCACATGGATCTGGTGACTGTTCGCCACCTGGGCCTCACATGGACTTGGTGAATCCTGTTGCCACCTGCACCTCACCGGGACCTTCTGACTCTTTTCCCACCTGGCATCAATGGGACATCGTTACTCTGTTCCCCACCCGGGCCTCACCTGGACATGATAACTTTGCTCTACAATTTGGCCTCAACTGGTCCTGATGACGCTGGTCCCCCCACCTAGGCCTCAATCTGGACCTGGTGACTGTGGTCCCCACCTCTTTCTCACCTGGACCTGGTGTCTCTCGTTCCCACATGAACCACACCTGGACCTGGTGATGGTGGTGTTCTTGAAGACGCACATTTACCTGGTGACTCCGGTCCCCACTAGGGCCTCACCTGGATCTGGTGACTCTGGCCTGAAGGTTGTCCTCACCTGGACCTGGTGAGTGGGGTTGCCACCCCATACCTGGTGACTCAGTTCCACACGTGGGCCTCTTGGACCTGTTAATCGGTCGTTAACTGGTCCTCTCCCAGACCCGGGGACTCTGGTCCCCAACTGGGCCTCATCTGGACCTGTGAATCTGGTCCCCATCTGGGCCTAAACCAGTCCTGGTGAATTTGTTCCCCATCTGAATCTGATTGCTGTGGACTCTTTCTTGGCCTCACCGGGAACTGGTGACTCTGATCCTATCTGCGCGTCACCCAGACCTGGTGACTCTGGTCCTCACCTGGGCATCATTGGTACCTGGTGACTCTGTTCCACACCAGAGCCTCACCTGCACATGATGACTCTGGAACCCCTCTGGGCCTCACCCTGACCTGGTGATTCTGGTCCCCATCTGGATGTCACCTGGACCAGGTGTATCTGGTACCCCTCTAGGCCACAACCAGATCTGCTGACTCTGGTTCTCAACTGGGCCTCACCTGGACCTAGTGAATATGCTCCATCTGGGCCTCATTTGGACCTGGTGACTCTGGTCACTTCCTGGGCATCATCGGGACATGGTTCCACTGCATGACATGCAGGTTGGCCTCACCTGGACCTGGTAACTCTGGTCCCTACCTGGGCATCATCGGGACATGGTTCCACACATGGCCTGCAGTTTGGCCTCACCTGGACCCGGTAACTCTAGTTGCTACCTGGGCATCATCGGGACATGGTTCCTCTGCATGGCCTGCAGGTTGGGCTCACCTGGACCTGGTGAGTGGCGTTGTCACCTTGGCCTCACCCATGCCTGGTGACACAGGTCCCCACGTGGGCCTCACTTGGACCTGGTGAATCTGGTCCTTACCTGGTCCTCACCCGAAACTCCTAAATCGGGTCACCACCTGGGAATCAACTGAACCTGGTTAATCTGCTCCCCATCTGGTCTTCATCTAATCCTGGTGACTAAGTCACCCCACCTGGACCTGATTGCTGTGGACTCCTTCTTGGCCTCACCTGGAACTGGTGACTCTGATCCTAAGCATGGCCTCACCTGACCTGGTGACTGTGGTTCCCATCAGGACTTCACCCGGACCTCATGTCTCTGGTCCCACCTGGGCTTCACCAGGACCTGGTGTCTCTCGTACCCACCTGGGTAGCATTAGGATATGGTTACACTGTTCACTAACAGTGACCCAGCCGGACCTATTAACTCTGGTCTTCACCTGGGCCACACCTGGACATGGTGACACTGGTTCCCACCTGGGTCTCACCTGGACATGGTGAGTCGGATCCCCACCTGGTCCTCATTTGTAACTGGTGATTCTCGTTCCCACATGGACATCATGTGGACCTGGTGGCTGCAGTGTTTCTAGCTTCTCATGTACCTCGTGACTCTGGTCCCCACCAAGGACTCACCGGGACCTGGTGTGTGGTTGCCACCTCCGCCTCACCTGGACCTGGTGATTCTGGTCTGCACATGAGACTAACCTGGATCTGGTGACGTGGTCCCCACCTGGGCTTCACCTGGATTTGGGGACTCCGGTCCCCACCTGGGCCTCACCTGGCCCTGTTGTCCATGGTCCTCACCTGGGCAAAATCGGAACCGGTTACTGTGTTCCACAACTGGACCTCACCTGGACCACATGACGCTGGTCCCCCTCTGGGTCTCACCGATCCCTAGTGACTGTGAAACCCACTTTGGCCTGACTTGGACCTCCTGACACTTGTTGCCACCTGCGCCTGACCTCGAACTGTTGACTCTGGTTATTTCAAGGTCCTCCCCTGTACCTGGTGATCCTGGTCCCACCAGGGCCTCATCTGGACATGGTGACACTTTTCAACACGGAGGACTCACCTGGACCTGCTTACTATGTTCCACTCCTGGGCCTCAAGTAGACCTGTTGACCATGGTCCCCAAGCCGGCCTCACATAGACCTGTTGCCTCTGATCCCCACCGAGGCCTCACGTGTACCTGGTAACTCTGGTCCTCACCTGGGCCTCAACCGGACATAGTGACTCTGGTCCACAACTGGGCTTCACGTGATCTGGTGACTCTGGTCCACACCTGGACCTCTCCTGGACCTGGTGACTCTCTTTCCAACATGGACCTCACCTGGATCTGGTGACTCTGGTCCTCAGTTTGGCCTCACCTGGACCTGGTGTCTCTCGTCCCCATTTTGACCTAACTCAGAACTGCTGAATCTTGCCCCACCTAGGCCGCACCCAGACCTGGTGACTCTTGTCCCCAGCTATGCCTCAATTCGACCTGATGAATCTGGTCCTCACGTGGGCCTCACATGGGCCTGTGACTCAGCTGGATAGAGTGGCTCTGGTTCCCACAAGGGGCTCACCTGATACTGCTGACTGGGGTGTGTTTCTATGCCTCACCAGGACCTAGTGATTCTGTTCCCCATCTGGTCCTGCATGGCCCTAGTGACTCTGGTCCTCACCCAGGCATAACTGGGATCTGGATACTCTATACCCCACATGAGCCTCACTTTGACCAGGGACCTCTGGTCCCATTCTGGGCATCAAACAAAATGGTTACTATGGTTCCCCCTCTGGGCCTCACCCTTACCTGGTGACTCTGGTCACCCCTTGGGGTTCACTTGGGCCTTGTATCTGGTCCTTAGCTGGTCCGCACCTGGATGTGGTGACTTGTCGCCACCTGGGCTTCACCTGGACTTGGTGAATCCTGTTGCTACCTGCACCTCACCTGGACCTTGTGACTGTGGCCACACATGGACCTCACCTGGATCTGGTGGCTCTGGTTCCCATATGGGGCTCTCCTGGACCTGGTTCCTGTGGTCTCCATCTGGCCTCACCTGGAACACAATGACTCTGATCCATATCTGGACCTCTCCTGGACCTGTTGACTCTGGTCCTTACCTAGGCATCATTGGGACCTGGATACTCTCTTATATACCTGGGCCTCACCTGGACCTGGTGACTGTGGTCCCACTTGGGCCTCACCTGGACGAGGTGACTGGTTCCCACAGGGACCTCACCTGGACCTGGTGACTCAGGTCCTCATATGGGCATCATGGAACCTGGTTTCTCAGTTCCACATCGGGGCCTCACCTGGACCTAGTGATTCTCTTCCCCCTCTGGGCCTCTTCCTGACGTGCTGACTCTGGTTCCCACCTGGATATCACCAGAACCGGGTGACTCTGGTCCCCCTCTGGGACTCACCCGGAGCTTGGGACACTGGTCCTCAGCTGGGCCTCAACAGGACCTGGTGAATCTACTCCTCACTTAGACCTCGTCTGGACCTTGTGACTCTTTTCCTACCTGGCATCAATGGGACATGGTTACTGTGTTCCCCTCCTGGGCCTCACCTGGACATGATAACTTTGCTCCACACTTTGGCCTCAACTGGTCCTGATGACTCTGGTCCCCCCACCTAGGCCTCAAGCTGGACATGGTGACTGTGGTCCCCACCTCTTTCTCACTTGGACCTGGTGACTCTCGTTCCCAGATGAACCACACGTGGATCTGGTGACTGTTGTGTTCTTGTAGACTCACATTTACCTGGTGACTCCGGTCCCCACTAGTGACTCACCTGGATTTGGTGACTCTGGCCTGCAGGTTGGCCTCACCTGGACCTGGTGAGTGGGGTTGCCACCTGGGGCTCACCCTTACATGGTGACTATGGTCCCCATCTGGATGTCATCTTGACCAGGTGAATCTGGTACCCCTCCGGGCCTCAACTAGACCTGGTGACACTGGTCCTCAACTGGGCCTCACCGGGACCTAGTGAATATGCTCCCCACCTGCGCCTCATCTGGACCTGGTGACTCGGGTTCTACCTGGGCATCATCGGTTCATGGTTACTCTATTCCCCACTGGGACTGAACTGATCCTGGTAACTCTGGTCCTGACTTTTGGTTCTTCTGTACCAGGTGACTCTGGCTCCAACTGGGCCTCACCTGTATCTGTTGAATCTGATCCTAAGCATGGACTCACCTGACCTGATGTCTGTGGTGCCCATGGGACCTCACTTGGTCCTCATGTCTCTGGTCTCACCTGGGCCTCACCAGGACTTGGTGTCTCTCGTACCCACCTGGGTAGCATCAGGATATGGTTACACTGTTCACTAACAGTGACCCACCCGGACCTATTAACTCTGGTCTTCACCTGGGCCACACCTGTACATGGTGACACTGCTTCCCACCTGGGTCTCACCTGAACATGGTGAGTCGGATCCCCACAGGGTCCTCTCCTCTAACTGGTGATTCTCCTTCCCACATGGACATCATGTGGACCTGGTGGCTGCAGTGTTTCTACCTTCTCATGTACCTCGTGACTCTGGTCCCCACCAGGGCCTCACCGGGTCCTGGTGAGTGTGGTTGCCACCTGCACCTCACCTGGACCTGGAGATTCTGGTCTGCAACTGAGACTACCCTGGATCTGATGACTGGGGTCCCAACCTGGGCTTCACCTGGATTTGGGCACACCGATTCCCATCTGGGCCTCACCTGGCCCTGTTGACCATGGTCCTCAACTGGGCAAAATTGGGACCCGGTGACTGTGTTCCACACCTGGACCTCACCTGGACCAGTTTACTCTGGTCCCCCTCTGGGTCTCACCGTTCTCTAGTGACTCTGAACCCCAATTTGGCCTGATTTGGACCTGCTGACCCTGTTTGCCACCTGCGCCTGACCTCGCACTGTTGACTCTGGTTCTTTCAAGGGCCTCCCCTGTACCTGGTGATCCTGGTGCCCACCTGGGCCTCACCTGGACCTGGTGACTCTTGTCACCACCGGGGACTCACTTGGACCTGGTTACAGTGTTCCACACTGGGCCTCAAGTAGAACTCTTGACCATGGTCCCCAAGCCTGCTTCACATGGACCTGTTGCCTCTGATACCTACCGGCGCCTCACGTGTACCTGGTAACTCTGGTCCTCACCTGGGCCTCATCTGGACCTAGTGACTCTGGTACCCATCTGGGCTTCACCTGGATCTGGTGACTCAGGTCCCCACCTGGACCTCTCCTGGACCTGGTGACTCTCTTTCCAACATGGACCTCACCTGGATCTGGTGACTCTGGTCCTCAGTTTGGCCTCACCTGGACCTGGTGTCTCTCGTCCCCACTTTGACCTAACTCAGAACTGCTGAATCTTGCCCCACCTAAGCCGCACCCAGACCTGGTGACTCTTGTCCCCAGCTATGCCTCAATTCGACCTGATGAATCTGGTCCTCACGTGGGCCTCACATGGACCTGGGACTCAGCTGGATAGAGTGGCTCTGGTTCCCACAAGGGGCTCACCTGATACTGCTGAATGTGGTCTTATTCTATGTCTCACCAGGACCTAGTGATTCTGTTCCCCATCTGGTCCTGCATGGCCCTAGGTACTCTGGTCCTCACCTAGGCATCATTGGGTCCTGGATACTCTATTACACACCTGGACCTCACTTTGACCAGTGACCTCTTGTCCCATTCTGGGCCACAAACTAAACTGGTTACTCTGGTTACACTTTGGGCCTCACCCTTCCTGGTGACTCTAGGCACCCCTTGGGCTTCACTTGGCCCTGGTGAATCTAGTCCTTAGCTGGTCCACACCTGGATCTGGTGACTGGTCGCCACCTGCGCCTCACCTGGGCTTGGTGAATCCTGTTGCCATCTGCACCTCCCCTGTACCTTGTGACAGTGGTCCCACCTGGACCTCACCTGGATCTGGTGGCTCTGGTTCCCATATGGGGCTCTCCTGGACCTGGTTCCTGTGGTCTCCATCTGGCCTCACCTGGAACACAATGACTCTGATCCATATTTGGGCCTCTCCTGGACCTGTTTACTCTGTCCTCACCTTGGCATTATTGGGACCTGGATACACTCTTATATACCTGGGCCTCAGCTGGACCTGGTGACTGTGGTCCCACCTGGCCTCAGCTGGACGAGGTGACTGGTTCCCACAGGGACCTCACCTGGACCTGGTGACTCAGGTCCTCATATGGGCATCATGGTTCCTGCTTTCTCAGGTCCACATTGGGGCCTCACCTGGACCTAGTGATTCTCGTCCCCCTCTGGGCCTCACCCTGACGTGGTGACTCTGGTCCCCACATGGATATCACCAGTACTGGGTGACTCTGGTTCCCCTCTGGGACTCACCCAAAGCTGGGGACACTGGTCCTCAACTGGGCCTCAACAGGACCTGATGAATCTTCTCCTCACTTAGACCTCGTCTGGACCTGTGACTCTTTTCCCACCTGACATCAATGGGACATGGTTACTCTGTTCCCCAACTGGGCCTCACCTGGATATGATAACTTTGCTCCACACTTTGGCCTCAAGTGGTTCTGATGAATCTGGTCCCCACACCTAGGCCTCAATCTGGACCTGGTAACTGTGGTCCCCACCTGGGTCTCTCCTGGACCTGGTGACTCTTGTTCCTACATGAAACACACCTGGACCTGGTGACTGTGGTGTTCTTGTAGACTCACATTTACCTAGTGACTCTGGTCCCCACTGGGCCTCACGTGGATCTGGTGACTCTGGCCTGCAGGATGGCCTCACCTGGACCTGGTGAGTGGGGATGCCACCTAGGACACACCCATACCTGGTGACTCAGGTCCCCACGTGTGCCTCTTGGACCTGGAGAATCTGGTCCTTACCTGGTCCTCTACTAGACCCGGGGACTCCGGTCACCACCTGGACCTCACCTGGACCTGGTGAGTGAATCTGGTCTCCATCTGGGCCTCACCCATTCCTGGTGACTTTGTTCCCCACCTGGACCTGATTGCTGTGGACTCTTTCTTGGCCTTACCTGGAACTGGTGGCTCTGATCCTATCTGAGCGTCACCGAGACCTGGTGACTCTGGTCCTCACCTGGGCATCATTGGTACCTGGTGACGCTGTTCCACACCTGAGCCTCACCAGGACATGATGACTCTGGAACCTCTCTGGGCCTCACCCTGACATGGTGACTCTTGTCCCCATCTGGATGTCAACTGGACCAGGTGATTCTTGTACCACTCTAATACTCAACCAGATCTGGTGACTCTGGTCGTCAACTGGGCCTCACCTGGACCTAGTTAATATGCTCCAACTGGGCCTCATTTGGACCTGGTGACTCTGGTCCCTTCCTGGGCATCATCGGGACATGGTTCAGCTGCATGGCCTTCAGGTTGGCCTCACCTGGACCTGGTAACTCTGGTCCCTACCTGGGCATCATCAGGATATTGTTACTCTACATGGCCTGCAGGTTGGCCTCACATGGAGCTGGTGAGTGGTGTTGGCACCTGGGCCTCACACATACATGGTGACACAGCTCCCCCGTGGGCCCAGTTTGACCTGGTGATTCTCGTCCTTACCTGGTCCTCACCCGTACCTGGTAACCCTGGTCACCATCTGGGAATCACCTGGACCTGGTGAATCTGGGCCCCATCTGGTCGTCACCCAGTCCTGGTGACTTTGTTCCCCTCTGGACCTGATTGCTGTGGACTCCTTCTTGGCCTCAACTGGAAGTGGTGACTCTGATCCTACCTGGGCCTCACCCAGATCTGGTGACTCTGGTAATCACCTGTGGACCATTATGACCTGGATACTCTGTTAAACACCTGAGCCTCACCTGGACATGATGACTTTGGATCCCCTCGGGGCCTCACCCTGACATGTGACTCTGGTCCCCATCTGGATGTCACCTGGACCAGGTGATTCTGGAACCCCTCTAGGCCTCAACCAAATCTGGTGACTCTTGTCCTCAACTGGGCCTCACCTGGACCTAGGGAATATGCTCCATCTGGGACTCATTTGGATCTGGTGACTCTGGTCACTCACTGGGCATCATCGGGAAATGGTTCCACTGCATGGCCTGCTGGTTTGCCTCACCTGGACCTGGTAACACTGGTCCCTACCTGGGCATCATCGGGTCATCTTGACCTGGTGAGTGGGGTTCCCTCCTGGATCTTACCCATGCCTGGCGACACAGGTCCCCACGTGGGCCTCACTTGGACCTGGTGAATGTGGTCCTTACCTAGTCCTCACCCGGAAGTGGTAAACCTGGTCACCAACTGGGTATCACCTAGTCCTGGTGACTTTCTTCCCCACCTGGACCTGATTGCTGTGGACACCTTCTTGGCCTCACCTGGAAGTGGTAACTCTGATCCTAACTGGGCCTCCCCCAGATCTGGTGATTCTGGTCCTCACCTGTGGACCATTATGATCTGGATACTCTGTTCCACACCTGAGCCTCACCTGGACTGTTGACTCTGGATCCCCTCTGGGCACACCCTGACATGGTTACTCTGGTCCCCACCTGGATGTCACCTAGACCAGGTGAGTCTGGTACCCCTCTGGGCCTCAACCAGATCTGGTGACTCTGGTCCTCAACTGGGCCTCAATGGACCTAGTGAATATGCTCCATCTGGGCCTCATTTGGACCTGGTGACTCTGGTCCCTACGTGGGCTACATCGGAACATGGTTCCACATAATGGTCTGCAGGTTGGCCTCTTCTTGACCTGGTAACTCTTGTCCCTATCTGGGCATCATCGGAACACGGTTCCTCTGCATGGCCTGCAGGTTGGCGTCACCTGGACCTCGTAACTCTGGTCCCTACCTGGGCATCATCGGGACACGGTTCCTCTGCATGGCCTGCAGGTTGGCCTCACCTAGACCTGGTGAGTGGGCTTGCCACCTGGGCCTCACCCATACCTGGTGACACAGGTCTCACGTGGGCCTCACTTGGACCTGGTGAATCTGGTCCTTACCTGGTCCTCACCCGGAACTGGTAACCCTTGTCACCACCTGGGAATCACCTGGACCTGGTGAATCTGGTCCCCATCTGGGCCTCACCCAGTCCTGGTGACTTTGATCCCCACCTGGACCTGATTGCTGTGGACTCCTTCTTGGCCTCAAGTGGAACTTGTGACTCTGCTCCTAACTGGGCCTCACCCAGATCTGGTGACACTGGTCCTCACCTGTGGACCATTATGACCTGGATACTCTGTTCCACACCTGAACCTCACCTGGACATGATGATTCTGGATGCCCTCTGGGCCTCACCCTGACATGGTGACTCTGGTCCCCATCTGGACGTCCCCTAGACCAGGTGAATCTGGTACACCTCTAGGCGTCAACTAGACCTGGTGACTCTGGTCCTCATCTGGGCCTCACCTGGACCTACTTAATATTCTCCCCACCTGCGCCTCGATGGACCTGGTGACTCTGATTCTACCTGGGCATCATTGGGACATGGTTACTGTATTACCCACTGGGACTGCCCTGATCCTGGTAACTCTGGTCCTGACTTTGGCCTCTTCTGTACCAGGTGACTCTGGCTCCACCTGGGCCTCACCTGTACCTGGTGACTCTGATCCTAAGCATGGCCTCACCTGACCTGGTGACTGTGGTTCCCATCGGGACCTCACCTGGACCTCATGTCTCCGGTTACACCTGGGCCTCACCAGGACCTGGTGTCTCTGGTACCCACCTGGGTAGCATCAGGATATGGTTACACTGTTCACTAACACTCATCCAGCAGGACCTAATAACTCTGGTCTTCACCTGGGGCACACCAGGACATGGTGACACTGGTTCCCACCTAGGTCTCACCTGGACATGGTGAGTCGGATCCCCACCTGTTCCTCACCTGTAACTGGTGATTTTCGTTCCCACATGGACATCATGTGGACCAGGTGGCTGCAGTGTTTCTAGATTCTCATGTACCTCGTTACTCTTGTCACCACCAGGGACTCACCTGGACCTGGTTACTGTGTTCCACACATGGGCGTCAAGTACACTTGTTGACCATGGTCCCCAAGCCGGCCTCACATGGACCTGTTGCGTCTGATCCCCACCGTGGCCTCACGTGTACCTGGTAACTCTGGTCCTCACCTGGGCCTCATCTGGACCTAGTGACTCTGGTCCCCACCTGGGCTTCACTTGGATCTGGTGACTCTCGTCCCCACCGGGACTTCACCTGGATCTGGTGACTCTGGACCCACCTGGACCTCTCCTGGACCTGGTGACTCTCGTTCCAACATGGACCTCACCTGGATCTGGTGACTCTGGACCTCTTTTTGGCCTCACATGGACCTGGTGTCTCTCGTCCCCACTTGGATCTAACTCAGAACTGCTGAATCTTGCCCCACCTAGGCTGCACCCAGACCTGGTGACTCTTGTCCCCACTATGCCTCAATTCGACCTGATGAATCTGGTCCTCACGTGGGCCTCACATGGACCTGGGACTCAGCTGGATAGAGTGGCTCTGGTTTCCACAAGGGGGTCACCTGATACTGCTGACTGTGGTCTTATTCTATGCCTCACCAGGACCAAGTGATTCTGTTACCCATTTGGGCCTGCATGGCCCTAGTGACTCTTGTCCTCACCCAGGCATCATTGGGACCTGGATACTCTACTCCACACCTGGGCCTCACTTTGACCAGGGACCTCTGGTCCCATTCTGGGCCTCAAACTAGACTGGTTACTCTGATTCCCCTCTGGGCCTCACCCTTACCTGGTGACGCTGGTCACCCCTTGGGCTTCACCTGGGCCTGGTGAATCTGGTCCTTAGCTGATCCTCACCTGGATCTGGTGACTGGTCGCCACCTGGGCCTCACCTGGACTTGGTGAATCCTGTTACCACCTGCGCCTCACCTGGACCTTGTGACTCTGGTCCCACCTGGACCTCACCTGGATCTGGTGGCTCTGGTTCCCATATGGGGCTCTCCTGGTCCTGGTTCCTGTGGTCTCCATCTGGCCTCACCAGGAACACAATGACTCTGATCCATATTTGGGCTTCTCCTGGACCTGTTGACTCAGGGCCTTACCTAGGCATCATTGGGACCTGGATACTCTCTTATATACCTGGGCCTAACCTGGAACTGGTGACTGTGGTCCCCCTGGCCCTCACCTGGACGAGGTGACAGTTTCCCACAGGGACCTCAACTGGACCTGGTGATTCAGGTCCTCATACGGGCATCATGGGACCTGGTTTCTTAGTTATACATCAGGTCCTCACCTGGACCTAGTGATTTTCGTCCCGCTGTGGGCCTCACTCTGACGTGGTGACTCTGGTCCCCACCTGGATATCACCAGTACTGGGTGACTCGCCCCCTCTGGGACTCCCCCGGAGCTGGTTACACTGGTCTTCAACTGGGCCTCAACAGGACCTGGTGAATCTACTCCTCACTTAGGCCTCGTCTGGACCTTGTGACTCTTTTCGCACCTGGCATCAAAGGGACATTGTTACTCTGTTCCACACCTGGGCCTCACCTGAACATGATAACTTTGCTCCACACTTTGGCCTCAACTGGTTCTGATGACACTGGTCACCCAACCGAGGCCTCAATCTGGACCTGGAGACTGTCGTCTCCACCTGGGTCTCACCTGGACCTGGTGACTCTCGTTACCACATGAACCACACCTAGACCTGGTGACTGTGGTGTACTTGTAGACGCACATTTACCTGGTGATTCCAGTCCCCAGTAGGGCCTCACCTGGATCTGGTGACTCTGGCCTGCAGGTTGGCCTCACTTGGACCTGGTGAGTGGGGTTGCCACCTGGGCCTCACCCAAACCTGGTGACTCAGGTCCCCACGTGGGCGTCTTTGACATGTTAATCTGGTCCTTACCTGATCCTCTCCCAGACCCGGGGACTCTGCTCACCACCTGGGCCTCACCTGGACCTGGTGAATCTGGTCCCCATCTGGGCCTCACCCATTCCTGGTGACTTTGTTCGCCACCTGGACCTGATTGTTGTGGTCTCCTTCTTGGCCTCACCTGGAACTGGTCACTCTGATCGTATCTGCACGTCACCCAGATCTGGTGACTCTGGTCCTCACCTGTTGATCATTATGACCTGGATACTCTTTCCACACCTGAGCCTCACCTGGACATGATGACTCTGGATCCACTCTGGGCCTCCCCCTGACATGGTGATTCTGGTCCCCATCTGGATGTCACCTAGACCAGGTGAATCTGGTACCCCTCTAGGCCTCAACCAAACCTGGTGACTCTAGTCCTCAAGTGGGCCTCACCGGGACCTAGTGAATATGCTCCCCACCTGCGCCTCATCTGGACATGGTGACTCTGGTTCTACGTGGGCATCATCGGGACATGGTTACTCTATTCCCCACTGGGACTGACCTGATCCTGGTAACTCTGGTCCTGACTTTGGCCTCTCTGTACCAGGTGATTCTGGCTCTAACTGGGCCTCACCTGTAACTGGTGACTCTGATTCTAAGCATGGCCTCAACTGACCTGGTGACTGTGGTTCCCATCGGGACCTCACCTGGACCTCATGTCTCTGGTCCCACCTGGGCCTCACCAGGGCCTGGTGTCTCTGGTACCCACCTGGGTAGCATCAGGATATGGTTACACTGTTCACTAACAGTGACCCAGCTGGACCTATTAACTCTGGTCTTCACCTGGGCCACACCTGGACATGGTGACACTGGTTCCCACCTGGGTCTCCCCTGGACATGGTGACTCAGATCCCCAATGGTCCTCACCTGTAACTGGTGATTCTCGTTTCCACATGGACATCATGTGGACCTGGTGGCTTCAGTGTTTCTAGCTTCTCATGTAACTCGTGACTCTGGTCCCCACCAGGCCCTCACCGGGACTTGGTCAGTGTGGTTGCCACCTGCATCTCACCTGCACCTGGTGATTCTGGTCTGCACCTGAGACTACCCTGGATCTAGTGACTGTGGTCCCCACCTGGGCTTCACCTGGATTTGGGGACTCCGGTCCCCATCTGGGGCTCACATGGCCCTGTTGACCATGGTCCACAACTGGGCAAAATTGGGACGCGGTGACTGTGTTCCACAACTGGAACTCACCTGGACCACGTGACTCTGGTTCCCCTCTAGGTCTCACCGTGCCCTAGTGACTGTGAAACCCACTTTGGCCTGACTTGGACCTGCTGACCCTGGTTCCCACCTGAGACTGACGTCGAACTGTTGACTCTGGTTCTTTCAAGGGCCTCCCCTGTACCTGGTGATCCTGGTCCCCACCGGGCCTCACCTGGACGTGGTGACTCTTGTCACCACTGGGGACTCAACTGGACCTGCTTACTGTGTTCCACACCTGGGCCTCAATAAACCTGTTGACCATGGTCCCCAAGCCTACCTCACATGGACCTGTTGCCTCTGATCCCCACCGGGGCCTCACGTGTACGTGGTTACTCTGGTCCTCACCTGGGCATCATTGGTCCTGGTGACTCTGTTCCACACCTGAGGCTCCCCTGGACATGATGACTCTGGATCTCCCTGGCTATCAACCTGACCTGGTGACTCTGGTCCCCATATGAATGTCAGCTGGACCAGGGGATTATGGTACCCCTGTGGGCCTCAACGAGGTCTGGTGACTCTGGTCCTCAACTGGACCTCACCTGGACCTAGTGAATATGCTCCATCTGGGCCTCCGTTGGACCTGGTGACTCTGGTCCCTACCTGGGCATCATCGGGACATGGTTCCACTGCATGGCCTGGAGGTTGGCCTCACCTGGACCTGGTAACTCTCGTCCCTACCTGGGCATCATTGGGACCTGGTTCCTCTGCATGGCCTGCAGGTTGGCCTCACCTGGACCTGGTGAGTGGGTTTCTCACCTGGGTCTCACCCTTGCCTAGTGAAACAGGTCCCCACGTGGGCCTCACTTGGACCTGGTGAATCTGGTCCTTACCTGTTGGTCACCCGGAACTGGTAACTCTGGTCACCACATGGGAATCACCTGGGCCTGGTGAATCTGGTCCCCATCTGGGCCTCACCCAGTCCTGTTGACTTTCTTCCCCACCTGGACCTGATTGCTGTGGACTCCTTCTTGGCTAACCTGGAACTGCTGACTCTGATGCTAACTGGGCTTCACCCAGATCTGGTGACTCTGGTCCTCACCTGTGGACCATTATGACCTGGATACTCTGTTCCACACCTGAGCCTCACCTGAATATGTTGACACTGGATCCCCTCTGGGCCTCAGCCTGAAATGGGGACTCTGGTCCCCATCTGGATGTCACCAGACCAGGTGAATCTGGTACCCCTCTAGGCCTCACCTAGACCTGGTGACTCTGGTCCTCAACTGGGCCTCAACGGGACCTAGTGAACATGCTCCTCACCTGCGCCACATCTGGGCCTGGTGACTCTGGTTCTACCTGGGCATCATCGGGACATGGTTACTCTATTCCCACTTGGAGTGACCTGATCCTGGTAACTCTGGTCCTGACTGGCCTCTTCTGTACCAGGTGACTCTGGCTCCACCTGGGCCTCACCTGGAACTGGTGACTCTGATCCTAAGCATGGCCTCACCTGACCTGGTGACTGTGGTTCCCATCGGAACCTCACCTGGACCTCATGTCTCTGGTCCAAACTGGGCCTCACCAGGACCTGGTGTCTCTGGTATCCACCTTGGTAGCATCAGGATACGGTTACACTGTTCACTAACAGTGACCCAGCCGGACCTGTTAACTCTGGTCTTGACCTGGTCCACACCTGAACATGGTGACACTGGTTCCCACCAGGGTCTCACCTGGACATGGTGAGTCAGATACCCACCTGGTCCTCACCTGTAACTGGTGATTCTCATTCCCACATGGACATTATGTGGAACTGGTGGCTGCAGTGTTTCTAACTTCTCATGTACCTCGAGCATCTGGTCCGCACCAGGGCCTCACCGGGACCTGGTGTGTGTGGTTGCCACCTGCACCTCACCAGGACCTGGTGATTCTGGTCTGCACCTGAGACTACCCTGGATCTTGTGACTGTGGTACCCACCTGGGCTTCACCTGGATTTGGGGTCTCCGGTCCCAATCCGGGCCTCACCTGGCCCTGTTGTCCATGGTCTTCAACTGGACAAAATTGAGACCCGGTGGACTGTGTTCCACAACTGGACCTCACATGGACCACGTGACTCTGGTCCCCCTCTGGGTCTCACCGTGCCCTAGTGACCGTGAACCCAACTTTTGGCCTGACTTGGACGTGCTGACCCTGGTGTGCCACCCTGCGCACTGAACCTCGAACTGTTGACTCAGGTTCTTTTTTTTTTTTTTTTTTTTTTTTGCCTCCTTTATTTTTTGATAGTCACAGAGGAAGGAGAGGCTGAGACCAGAGATGGGACAGGCTCCATGCACCGGGGCCCATTGGATCGATCCCGGTTCCAGTGCCCTCCGGCAGCCCAATCGCTGCGCCACCCAATCCCCGGTCGGTCTTTCAAAGGCCCCAGCACTGGGATCATGTCCCCAATTGGCTCAACTGACGGGGACTCTTGCACCTGACTCCCAGCTACAGTGTTCCACACCTGGGCCTCAGGTAGACCTGTTGACCATAGTCCCCTAGCGGCCTCACGTGGCATTTTGGCTGTGATCCCCGCCGGGGCCTCACGTGTACCTGTTAACTCTGATCTTCACCTGGGCCTCATCTGGACCTAGTGACTCTGGTCCCCACCTGGGCTTCACCTGGATCTGGAGACTCTCCTCCCCACCTGGACTTCACCTCGATCTGGTGACTCTGTTCCACACCTGGACCTCTCCTGGACTGGTGACTCTCTTTCCAACATGGACCTCACCTGGATCTGGTGACTCTGGTCTCAGTTTGGCCTCACCTGTACTGGTGTCTCTCGTCCCCACTTTGAACTAACTCAGAAATGCTGAATCTTGCCCCACCTAGGCCGCACCCAGAGCTGATGACTCTTGTCCCCAGCTATGCCCTCAATTCGACCTGATGAATCTGGTCCTCACGTGGGCCTCACATGGACCTGGGACTCAGCTGCATAGAGTGGCTCTGGTTCCCACAAGGGGCACACCTGATACTGGTGATTGTGGTCTTATTCTATGCCTCACCAGGATGTACTGATTCTGTTCCCCATCTGGGCCTGCATGGCCCTAGTGACTCTGGTCCTCACCGAGGCATCATTGGGACCTGGATCCTCTATTCCACACCTAGGCTCACGTTGACCCGGGACCACTGGTCCCCATTCTGGGCCTCAACTAAACTGGTAACTCTGGTTCCCCTCTGGGCCTCACCCTTACTTGTTGACTCTGGTCACCCCTTGGGCTTCACTTGGGCCTGGTGAATCTGGTCCTTAGCTGGTCCACATTTGTATCTGGTGACTGGTCGCCCCTGGCCTCACCTGGACTTGGTGAATCCTGTTGCCGCCAGCGCCTCACCTGGACCTTGTGACTGTGGTCCCATCTGGAACTCACCTGGATCTGGTGGCTCTGGTTCCCATATGGGGCTCTCCTGGACCTGGTTCCTGTGGTCTCCATCTGGTCTCACCCGGAACACAATGACTCTGATCCATATTTGGGCCTCTCCTGGACCTGTTGCCTCTGGTCCTTACCTGGGCAACATTGCGACCTGGATACTCTCTTATATACCTGGGCCTCACCTGGACCTGTTGACTGTGGTCCCACCTGGGCCTCACCTGGATGAGGTGACTGGTTCCCACAGGGACCTCACCTGGACCTGGTGACTCAGGTCCTCATATGGGCATCATGGGACCTGGGTTCTCAGTTACACATCGGGGCCTCACCTGGACTAGTGATTCTCGTCCCCCTCTGGGCCTCACCAGGACGTGGTGACTCAGGTCCCCACCTGGATATCACCAGAACTAGGGTGACTCTGGTCCCCCTCTGGGACTCTCCCGGAGCTGGGGACACTGGTCCTCAACTGGGCCTCAACAGGACCTGGTGAATCTACTCCTCACTAAGGCCTCGTCTGGACCTTGTGACTCTTTTCCCACCTGGCATCTTTGGGACATGGTACTCTGTTCCCCACCTGGGCCTCACATGGACATGATAACTTTGCTCCACACTTTGGCCTCAACTGGTCCTGATGAATCTGGTCCCCCCACCTAGGCCTCAATCTGGACCTGGTGACTGTGGTCCCCACCTGGGTCTCACCTGGACCTTGGTGACTCTGATCCCACATGAACCACACCAGGATCTGATGACTGTGTTGTTCTTGTAGAATCACTTTTTAACTGGTGAATCCAGTCCCCACTAGGTCGTCACGTGGTTCGGGTGACTTGGCCTGAAGGTTGGCCTCACATGGACCTGGTTAGTGGGGATGCCACTTGGGCCTCACCCATACCTGGTGACTTAGGTCTCCACGTGGTCCTCTTGGACCTGGTGAATCTGGTCCTTACCTGGTCCTCTCCCAGACCGGGGACTCTGGTCACCACCTGCGCCTCACCTGGACCTGTTGAATCTGCTCCCCACTGGGCCTCACCCAGTCCTGGTGACTGTGTTCCCCACCTGGACCTGATTGCTGTGGACGCTTTCATGGCCTCACCTGGACCTGGTGACTCTGATCCTATCTGCGTGTCACCCAGACCTGGTGACTCTGGTCCCTCACCTGGGCATCCTTGGTTACCTGGTGACTCTGTCCACACCTGAGCCTCACCTGGACATGAGGCTCTGGCCTCTGGAACCACTCTGGGCCAAAACCTGACCTGGTGACTCTGGTCTCCATCTGGATGTCACATGGACCAGGTGATTCCGGTACCCCTCTAGGCCTCAACCAGTTCTGGTGACTCTGGTCCTCAACTGGGCCTCACCTGGACCTAGTGAATATGCTCCATCTGGGTCTCATTTGGACCTGATGACTCTTGTCCCTTCCTGGGCATCATCGGGACATGGCTTCACTGCATGACCTGCAGGTTAGCCTCACCTGGACCTGGTAACTCTGGTCCCTACCTGGGCATCATCGGGACATATTCCACTGCATGGCCTGCAGGTTGGCCTCACCTGGACCTGGTAACTCTAGTCCCTACCTGGGCATCATCGGGACATGTTTCCTCTGCATGGCCTGCAGTTTGCCCTCACCTGGACCTGGTGAGTGGGGTTGACACCTGGGCCTCACCCATGCCTGGTGACACAGGTCCCCACGTGGGTCTCACTTGGACATAGTGAATCTGGTCCTTACCTGGACCTCACCCGGAACTGGTAACTCTGGTCACCACCTGGGAATCACCTGGACCTGGTGAATCTGGTCCCCATCTGGGCCTCACCCAGTCCTGGTGACTTTGTTCGCCACCTGGACCTGATTGCTGTGGACTCCTTCTTGGACTCACCTGGAACTGGTGACTCGGATCCTAAATGGGTCTCACCCAGATCTGGTGACTCTGGTCCTCCCCCGTGGACCATTATGATCTGGATGCTTTGTTACACACCTGAGCCTCACCTGGACATGATGACTCGGATCCCCTCTGGGCCTCAGCCTGACATGGTGACTCTGGTCCCCATCTGGATGTCACCTAGACCAGGTGAATCTGGTACCCCTCTAGGCCTCAAATTGACCTGGTGACTCTGGGCCCTCAACTGGGCCTCACCGGGACCTAGGGAACATGCTCCCCACCTGCGCCTCATCTGGACCTGTTGACTCTGGTTCTACCTGGGCATCATCGGGATATGGTTACACTATTCCCCTCTGGGACTGACCTGATCCTGGTAACTCTGGTCCTGACTTTGGCCTCTTCTCTACCTGGTGAATCTGGCTCCACCTGGGTCTCACCTGTAACTGGTGACTCTGATCCTAAGCATGGCCTCACCTGACCTGTGACTGTGGTTCCCATCGGGACCTCACCTGCTCCTCATGTCTCTTGTCTCACCTGGGCCCTCACCAAGACTTGGTGTCTCTCGTACCCACTGGGTAGCATCAGGATATGGTTACACTGTTCACTAACAGTGACCCAGCCGGACCTATTATCTCTGGTCTTCACCTCGCCACACCTGGACATGGTGACACTGGTTCCCATCTTGGTCTCACCTGGACATGGTGAGTCGGATCCCCACAGGGTCCTCACCTCTAACTGGTGATTCTCATTCCCACATGGACATCATGTGGACCTGGTGGCTGCAGTGTTTCTAGCTTCTCATGTACCTCGTGACTCTGGTCCCCACCAGGGCCTCACCGGGACCTGGTGAGTGTGGTTGCCACCTGCACCTCACCTGGACCTGGTGATTCTGGTCTGCACCTGAGACTACCCTGGATCTGGTGACTATGGTCCCCAACCTGGGCTTCACCTGGATTTGGGCACTCCGATTCCCATCGGGCCTCACCTGGCCCTGTTGACCATGGTCCTCAACTGGGCAAAATTGGGACCCGGTGACTGTTTCCACACCTGGACATCACCTGGACTAGGTGACTCTGGTCCCCCTCTGGGTCTCCACCGTGCTCTAGTGACTGTGAACCCCACTTTGGCCTGACTTGGTCTGCTGACCCTGGTTGCCACCTGCGCCTGACCTCGAACTGTTGACTCTGGTTCTTTCAAGGGCCTCCCCTGTACCTGGTGATCCTGGTTCCCACCTGGGCCTCACCTGGACCTGGTGACTCTTGTCACCACCGGGGTCTCTCCTGGACCTGGTGACTCTCGTTCCCACATGAACCACACCTGGACCTGGTGACTGTGGTGTTCTTGTAGACTCACATTTACATGGTGACTCTGGTCCCCGCTAGGGCATCACGTGGATCTGGTGACTTTGGCCTGCAGGTTTGCCTCACTGGACCTGGTGAGTGGGGTTGCCACCTGGGCCTCACCCATAATTGGTGACTCAGGTCCCCACGTGGTCCTCTTCTACCTGGTGAATTGGTCCTTACCTGGTCCTCCTCTACACCCGGGGACTCTGGTCACCACCTGGGTTTCACCTGGACCTGGTGAATCTGGTCCCATCTGGGCCTCACGCAGTCCTGGTGACTTTGTTCCCACCTGGACCTGATTGCTGTGGACTCCTCCTTGGCCTCACCTGGAACTGGTGACTCTGATCCTATCTGCGAGGTCACCCAGACCTGGTGAATCTGGTCCTCATCTGGGCCTCATTGGTACCTGTGACTATGTTCCACACCTGAGCCTCAAGTGGACATGATGCTCTGGAACATCTCTGGGCCTCACCTGACCTGGTGACTCTGGTCCCCATCTGGATGTCACCTAGACCAGGTGAATCTGGTACCCCTCTAGGCCTCAAGTAGACCTGGTGACTCTGGTCCTCAACTTGGCCTAACCGGGACCTAGTGAATATGCTCCCCACCTGCACCTCATCTGGACCTGGTGCTCTGGTTCTACCTGGGCATCATCGGGACATGCTTACTCTATTCCACAATGGGACTGACCTGATCCTGGTAACTCTGGTCCTGACTTTGGCCTGTTTCTGTACAAGGTGACTCTGGCTCCACCTGGGCCTCACCTGTAACTGGTGAATCCTCTTGCCACCTGCGCCTCACCTGGACTTTGAGACTGTGTTCCCACCTGGACCTCACCTGGATCTGGTGACTCTGGTCCTCAGTTTGGCCTCACCTGGACCTGGTGTCTCTCGTCTCCACTTTGACCTAACTCAGAACTGCTGTATCTTGCCCCACCTATGAAGCACCCAGACATGGTGACCCTTGTCCCCAGCTATGCCTCAATTCGACCTGATGAATGTGGTCCTCACGTGGGCCTTACATGGACCTGGGACTCAGCTGGATAGAGTGGCTGTGGTTCCCACAAAGGGCTCACCTGATACTGGTGACTGGGGTCTTTTTCTATGCCTCACCAGGACCTAGTGATTCTGTTCCCCATCTGGGCCTGCAGGGCCCTAGTGACACTGGTCCTCACCCAGCATCATTGGGACCTGGATACTCTATTCCACACTGGGCCTCACTTTGACCAGGGACCTCTGGTCCCATTCTGGGCCTCAAACTAAACTGGTTACTCTGGTTCCCCCTCTGGGCCTCACACTTACCTGGTGAATCTGGTCACCCGTTGGGCTTTCACTTGGGCCTGGTGAATCTGGTCCTTAGCTGGTCCTCACCTGGATCTGGTGACTGGTCGCCACTTGGGCCTCACCTGGACTTGGTGATCCTGTTGCCACCTGCGCCTCACCTGGACCTTGTGACTGTGGTCCCACCTGGTCCTCACCTGGATCTGGCGGCTCTGGTTCCCATAAGGGGAACTACTGGACCTGGTTCCTGTGGTCTCCATCTGGCCTATCCTGGAACACAATGACTCTGATCCATATTGGGCCTCTCCTGGACCTGTTGACTCTGGTCCTTACCTGGGCTCATTGGGACCTGGATACTCTCTTATATAACTTGGCCTCACCTGGACCTGGTGACTGTGGTCCACCTGGGCCTCACCTGGACAAGGTGACTGATTCCCACAGGGACCTCACCTGGACCTGGTGACTCAGGTTCTCATATGGGCATCATGGGACCTGGTTTCTCAGTTCCACATCGGGGCCTCACCTGGACCTAGTGATTCTCGTCCGACTCTGGGTCTCACCATGACGTGCTGGACTCTGGTCCCCACCTGGATATCACCAGAACCGGGTGACGCTGGTCCCCCTCTGGAACTCACTCGGAGCTGGGGACCCTGGTCCTCAACTGGGCCTAAACAGGACCTAGTGAATCTACTCCTCACTTAGGCCTCGTCTGGACCTTGTGACTCTTTCCCCACCTGGCATCAATGGGACATGGTTACTCTTTTCCCCACCTGGGCTTCACCTGGACATGATAACTTTGCTCCACACTTTGGCCTCAACTGGTCCTGATGACTCTGGTCCCCCCACGTAGGCCTCAATCTGGACCTGGTGACTGTGGTCCCCACCTGGTTCTCACCTGGACCTGGTGTCTCTCGTTCCCACATGAACCACACCTGGACTTGGTGACTGTGGTGTTCTTGTAGACGCACATTTACCTGGTGACTCCGGTCCCCACTAGGGCCTCACGTGGATCTGGTGACTCTGTCCTGAAGGTTGGCCTCACCTGGACCTGTTGAGTGGGGTTGCCACCCCATACCTGGTGACTCAGTTCCCCACGTGGGCCTCTTGGACCTGGTGAATCTGTTCCTTACCTCGTCCACTCCCAGACCCGGGGACTCTGGTCACCACCTGGGCCTCACCTGGAACTGTTGAATCTGGTCCCCATCTGGGCCTCACCCAGTCCTGGTGACTGTGTTCCCCACCTGGACCTGATTGCTGTGGACTCTTTCTTGGCCTCACCTGGAACTGGTGACTCTGATCCTATCTGTGTGTCACCCAGACCTGGTGACTCTCGTCCTCACCTGGGCATCATTGGTACCTGGTTACTCTGTTCCACACCTGAGCCTCACCTGGACATGATGTCTCTGGGACGTCTCTGTGCCTCACCCTGACCTGGTGATCTGGTCCCCATCTGGATGTCACCTGGACCAGGTGATTCTGGAACCCCTCTAGGCCTCAACCAGATCTGGTGACTCTTGTCCTCAAGTGGGCCTCACCTGGACCTAGTGAATATGCTCCATCTGGGCCTCATTTGGACTTGGTGACACTGGTCACTCACTGGGCATCATCGGGAAATGGTTCCACTGCATGGCCTGCTGGTTTGCCTCACCTGGACCTGGTGACTCAGGTCCTCATATGGGCATCATGGGACCTGGGTTCTCAGTTCCACATCGGGGCCTCATCTGGACCTAGTGATTCTCGTCCCCCTCTGGGCCTCATCCTGACGTGGTGACTCAGGTCCGCACCTGGATATCACCAGAACCGGGTGACAGTGGTCCCCCTCTGTGACTACCCGGAGCTGGGGACACTGGTCCTCAAATGGGCCTCAACAGGACCTGGTGAATCTACTCCTCACTAAGGCCTCGTCTGGACCTTGTGACTCTTTTCCCACCCGGCATCAATGGGACATGGTTACTCTGTTCCCCACCTGGGCCACACATGGACATCATAACTTTGCTCCACACTTTGGCCTCTACTGGTCCTGATGACTCTGGTCCCCCGACCTAGACCTCAATCTGGATCTGGTGACTATGGTCCCCACCTGGGTCTAACCTGTACCTGGTGACTCTTGTCCCCACATGAACCACACCAGGATCTGGTGACTGTGTTGTTCTAGTAGAATCACTTTTAACTGGTGACTCCAGTCCCCACTAGGTCCTCACGTGGATCGGGTGACTTGGCCTGCAGGTTGGCCTCACATGGACCTGGTTAGTGGGGATGCCACTTGGGCCTCACCCATACCTGGTGACTTAGGTCTCCACGTGGTCCTCTTGGACCTGGTGAATCTGGTCCTTACCTGGTCCTCTCCCAGACCCGGGGACTCTGGTCACCACCTGGGCCTCACCTGGACCTGTTGAATCTGCTCCCCATCTGGGCCTCACCCAGTCCTGGTGACTGTGTTCCCCAGCTGGACCTGATTGCTGTGGACTCTTTCTTGGCCTCACCTGGAACTGGTGACTCTGATCCTATCTGCGCGTCACCCAGATCTGGTCACTCTGGTTCTCACCTGTGGACCACTATGACCTGGACACTTTGTTCGACACCTGAGACTCACCTGGACATGATTACTCTGGAGCTTCTCTGGGCCTTACCCTGACCTGGTGACTCTGGTCCCCATCTGGATGTCACCTGTACCAGGTGATTCTTGTACCTCTCTAGGCCTCAACCAGATCTGGTGACTCTTGTCCTCAACTGGGCCTCACCTGGACCTAGTGAATATGCTCCATCTGGGCCTCATTTGGACCTGGTGACTCTTGTCCCTTCCTGGGCATCATCGGGACATGGCTCCACTGCATGACCTGCAGGTTGGCCTCACCTGGACCTGGTAACTCTGGTCCCTACCTGGGCATCATCGGGACATGGTTCCTCTGGATGGCCTGCAGGTTGCCCTCACCTGGACCTGGTAAATCTGGTCCCTACCTGGGCATCATCGTGACACGGTTCCTCTGCTTTCCTGCAGTTTGGCTTCACCTTGACCTGGTGAGTGGGGTTGCCACCTGTGCCTCACCCATACCTGGTGACACAGGTCCCCACGTGGGCCTCACTTGGACCTGGTGAATATGGTCCTTACTTGGTCCTCACCCCGGAACTGGTAACTCTGGTCATCATCTGGGAATCTCTTGGACCTTGTGAATCTGGCCCCCATCTGGGCCTCACCCAGTCCTGGTGAATTTGTTCCCCACCTGGACATGATTGCTGTTAAATCCTTATTGGCCTCACCTGGAACTGGTGACTCTGATCCTAACTGGCCTCACCCAGATCTGGTGACTCTGGTCCTCACCTGCTGGACCATTATGACCTGGATACTCTGTTCCACACCTGAGCCTCACCTGGACATGATGACTCTGGATCCCCTCTGGGCCTCAGGCTGACATGGGGACTCTGGTCCCCATCTGGATATCACCAAGACCAGGTGAATCTGGTACCCCTCTATGCCTCAACTAGACCTGGTGACTCTGGTCCTCCACTGGGCCTCACCTAGACCTAGAGAATATGCTCCATCTGGGCCTCATTTGGACATGGTGATTCTTATACCTACCTCGGCATTACCGGGACATGGTTCCACTGCATGCCCTGCAGGTGTGCCTCACCTTGACCTGATAACTCCAGACCCCACCTGGGCATAATCGGGACATGGTTTCTCGGCATGGCCTGCAGGTTGGCCACACTTGGACCTAGTGAGTGGGGTTGTCACCTGAGACTCACCCATGCCTGGTGACACAGGTCCCCACGTGGGCCTCACTTGGACCTGGTGAATCTGGGCCTTACCTGGTCCTCACCCGGAACTGGTAACTCTGGTCACCACTTGGGAATCACCTGGACCTGGTGAATCTGGTCCCAATCTGGGCCTCATCCAGTCCTGGTGACTTTGTTCCCCACCTGGACCTGATTGCTGTGGACTCCTTCTTGGCCTCACCTGGAACTGGTGAGTCAGATCCTATTACGCGTCACCCAGACCTGGTGACTCTGGTCCTCACCTGGGCATTATTGGTACCTGGTGACTCTGTTCCACACCTGAGCCTCACCTGGACATGATGACTCTGCAACCACTCTGGGCCTCACCCTGTCCTGGTGACTCTGGTCCCCATCTGGATGTCACCTGGACCAGGTGATTCTGGTTCCCCCCTAGGCCTCAACCAGATCTGGTGACTCTGGTCCTCAACAGGGCCTCACCAGGACCTAGTGAATATGCTTCATCTGGGCCTCATTTGAACCTGGTGACTCTGGTCCCTACCTGGGCATCATCGGAACACGGTTCCTCTGCATTGCCTTCAGATTGGTCTCACCTGGACCTGGTGAGTGGGGTTGCCACCTGGGTCTCACACATACCTGGTGACACAGGTCCCCACGTGGGCCTCACTTGGACCTGGTGAATCTGGTCCTTACGTGGTTCTCTCCGAGACCCGGGATCGCTGGTCCCCAACACGGCCTCACCTGGACCTGTGGAATCTGGTCCCCATCTGGGCCTCACCCAGTACTGGTGACTTTGTTCCCCCACCTGGACCTGATTGCTGTGGACTCTTTCTTGGCCTCACCTGGAACTGGTGACTCTGATCCTATCTGCGCGTCACCCAGTCCTGGTGACTCTGGTCCTCACCTAGGCATCACTGCTACCTGGTGACTCTGTTCCACACCTGAGCCTCACATGGACATGGTGACTCTGGAAACTCTGGGCCTCACACTGACCTGGTGACTCTGGACCCATCTGGATGTCACCTGGACCAGGTGATTCTGGTACCCCTCTAGGCCTCAACCAGGTCTGGTGACTCTTGTCCTCAACTGGGCCTCACCTGGAACTATTGAATATGCACCATCTGGGCCTCATTTGTACCTGGTGACTCTCTTCCCTACCTGGGCATCATCGGGACATGTTTCCACTGCATGGCCTTTAGGTTGACCGCACCTGGACCTCGTAACTGTGGTTCTACCTGGGCATCATCGGGACGTGGTTAATCTATTCCCAGTGGGAGTGACCTGATCCTGGTAACTCTGGTTCTGACTTTGGCCTGTTCTGTGCCATGTGACTCTGGCTCCCTCTGGACCTCTCCTGTAAGTGGTGACTCTGATCCTAAGCCTGGCCTCACCTGAACTGGTGACTGTGGTTTCCATCGGTACCTCACCTGGTCCTCATGTCTCTGGTCCCAACTGGGACTCACCAGGACCTTGTATCTGGTACCCACCTGAGTAGCATCAGGATATGGTTACACTGTCCACTAACAGTGACCCGGCCGGACCTATTAACTCTCGTCTTCACCTGGTCCACTCTTGGACATGGTGACACTGGTTCCCACCTGGGTCTCACCTGGACATGGTGAGTCAGATCCCCACCTGGTCCTCACCTGGAACTGGTGATTTTCGTTCCCACATGGACATCATGTGGACCTGGTGACTGCAGTGTTTCTAGCTTCTCATGTACCTCGTGTCTCTGGTCCCCACCAGGGCCTCACCGGGACCGGGTTGGTGTGGTTGGCACCTGCACCTCACATGGACCTGGTGATTCTCGTCTGCACCTGAGACCACCATGGATCTGGTGACTGTGGTCCCCACCTGTGCTTCACCTGGATTTGGGGACTCCGGTCCCCATCTGGGCCTCACCTGGCCCTGTTGACCATGGTCCTCAACTGTGCAAAATTGGGACCCAGTGACTGTGTTCCACAACTGCACCTCACCTGGACCAGGTGACTCTGGTGCCACTCTGGGTCTCACCGTGCCCTAGTGACTGTGAACCCCACTTTGGCCTGACTTGAACCTGCTGACCCTGGTTGCCACCTGCGCCTGACCTCGAACTGTTGACTCTGGTTCTTTCAAGGGCCTTCCATGGACCTGGTGATCCTGGTCGGACCTGGGCCACACCTGGACGTGGTGACTCCTGTCACCAATGGGGACTCACCTGGACCTGCTTACTGTGTTCCACTCTTGGGACTCAAGTAGACCTGTTGACCATGGTCCCCAAGCTGGTCTCACATGGACCCGTTGCCTCTGATCCCCACCGGGTCCTCACGTATACCTGGTAACTCTGGTCCTCACCTGGGCCTCATCTGGACCTAGAGACTCTGGTCCCCACCTGGGCTTCACATGGATCTGGTGACTCTGGTCCCCACCTGGACTTCACCTGGATCTGGTGACTCTGGACCCCACCTGGACCTCTCCTGGACCTGGTGACTCTCTTTCCAACATGGACCTCACCTGGATCTGGTGACTCTGGTCCTCAGTTTGGCCTCACGAGTACCTGGTTTCTCTGGTACCCACCTGAGTAGCATCAGGATATGGTTACACTGTTCAATAACAGTGACCCAGCCGGACCTATTAACTCTATTCTTCACCTGGGCCACACCTGGACATGGTGACACTGGTTCCCACCTGGGTGTCACCTGGATATGGTGAGTCGGATCCCCACCTGGTCCTCATCTGTAACTGGTGATTCTCCTTTCCACATGGACATCATGTGGACCTGGTGGCTGTAGTGTTTCTATCTTCTCATGTACCTCGTGACTCTCGTCCCAACCAGGGCCTCACCGGGACCTGGTGAGTGTGGTTTCCACCTGCACCTCACCTGGACCTGGTGATTCTGGTCTGTACCCGAGACTACCCTGGATCTGGTGACTGTGGTCCCCACCTAGGCTTCACCTGGATTTGGGACTCCGGTCCCCATCTGGGTCTCACCTGGCCCTGTTGACCATGGTCCTCGACTGAGCAAAATTGGGACCCGGTGACTGTGTTCCAAAAGTGGACCTCACCTGGACCATGTGACTCTGGTCCTCCTCTGTGTCTCACCGTTCCCTAGTGACTGTGATCCCCACTTTGGCCTGACTTGGACCTTCTGACCCTGGTTGCCACCTGCGCCTGACCTCGAACTGTTGACTCTTGTTCTTTCAAGGGCCTCTCCTGTACCTGGTGATCCTAGTCCCCACCTCGGCCTCACCTGACGTAGTGACTCTTGTCACCACAGGGGACTCTCCTGGACCTGGTGACTCTCTTTCCAATATGGACCTCACCTGGATCTGGTGACTCGGGTACTCAGTTTGGCCTCACCTGGACATTGTGTCTCTCGTCCCCACTTTGACCTAACTCAGAACTGCTGCATCTTGCCCCACCTGGCCGCACCCAGACCTGGTGACTCTTGTCCCGATCTATGCCTCAATTCGACCTGATGAATCTGGTCCTCACGTGGGCCTCACATGGACCTGGGACTCAGCTGGATACAGTGGTTCTGGTTCCCACAAAGGGCTCACCTGATACTGGTGACTGTTGTCTTATTCTATGCCTCACCAGGACCTAGTGATTCTGTTCCCCATTTGTGCCTCCATGGCCCTAGTGACACTGGTCTTCACCCAGGCACCATTGGGACCTAGATACTCTATTCCACACCTGGGCCTCACTTTGACCAGGGACCTCTGGTCCCATTCTGGGCCTCAAACTAAACTGGTTACTCTGGTTCCCCCTCTGGGCCTCACCCTTACCTGGTGACTCTGGTCACCCCTTGGGCTTCACTTGGGCCTGGTGAATCTGGTCCTTAGCTGGTCCGCACCTGGATGTGGTGACTGGTCGCCACCTGGGCCTCACCTGGTCTTGGTGAATCCTGTTGCCACCTGCGCCTCAAATGGACCTTGTGACTGTGGTCCACCTGGACCTCACCTGGATCTGGTGGCTCTGATTCCCATATGGGGCTCTCCTGGACCTGGTTCCTGTGGTCTCCATCTGGCCTAACCTGGAACACAATGACTGTGATCCATATTTGGGCCTCTCCTGGACCTGTTGACTGTGGTCCCACCTGGGCCTCACCTGGACGAGGTGACTGGTTCCCACAGGGACCTCACCTGGACCTGGTGACTCAGGTCCTCATATGGGCATCATGGGACCTGGATCCTCAGTTCCACATCGGGCCCTCACATGGACCCAATGATTCTCGTCCCCCTCTGGGCCTCACCCTGATGTGGTGACTCTGATCCCCACCTGGATATCAGCAGAACCGGGTGACTCTGGTCCCCCTCTGGGAATCACCTGGAGCTGGGGACACTGGCCCTCAACTGGGCCTCAACAGGACGTGGTTAATCTACTCCTCCCTTAGTCTTCGTCTGAACCTTGTGACTCTTTTCCCACCTGGCATCAATGGGACATGGTTACTCTGTTCCCCACCTTGGCCTCACCTGGACATGATAACTTTGCTCCACACTTTGGCCTCAACTGGTCCTGATGACTCTGGTTCCCGCACCTAGGCCTCATTCTGGACCTGGTGACTGTGGTCCCCACCTGGGTCTCACCTGGTCCTGGTGACACTCATTCCCACATTAACAACACCTGGACCTGGTGACTGTGGTGTTCTTGTAGACTCACATTTACCTGGTGTCTACGGTCCCCTCTAGGGCCTCACCTGGATCTGGAGACTCTGGCCTGCAGCTTGGCCTCACCTGGACTTGGTGAGTGGGGTTGACACCTGGGCCTCACCCAAACCTTGTGACTCAGGTCACCACGTGGGCCTCTTGGACCTGGTGAATCTGATCCTCAACTGGTCCTCTCCCAGACCCGGGGACTCTGGTCGCCACCTGGGCCTCACCTGGATCTGATGAATCTGGTCCCCATCTGGGTCTCACCCAGTCCTGGTGACTATGTTCCCCACCTGGACCTGATTGCTGTGGACTTTTTCTTGGCCTCACCTGGAACTCTTGACTCTGATCTTATCTGCGCGTCACCCAGACCTCGTGACTCTGGTCCTCACCTGGGCATCATTGGTACCTGGTGACTCTGTTCCACACCTGAGCCTCACCGGGACATGATGACTCTGGAACCTCTCTGGGCCTCACCCTCACCTGGTGACACTGGTCCCCATCTGGATGTCACCTGGTCCAGGTGATTCTGGTACCCCTCTAGGCCTCAACCAGATCTGGTGACTCTGGTCCTCAACTGGGCCTCACCTGGACCTAGTGAATATGCTCCATCTGGGCCTCATTTGGACCTGGTGACTCTGGTCCCTACCTGGGCATCATCGGGACATGGTTCCACTGTATGGCCTGCAGGTTGGCCTCACCTGGACCTGGTAAATCTGGTCCCTACCTGGGCATCATCGGGACATGGTTCCTTTGCATGGCCTGCAGGTTCGCCTCTCCTGGACCTGGTGAGTAGGGTTGCCACCTGGGCCTCACCCATACCTGGTGACATAGGTCCCCACGTGGGCCTAAATTGGACCTGGTGAATTTGGTCCTTACCTTATCCTCACCCAGAACTGGTAACCCTGGTCACCACCGGGGTCTCACCTGGACCTGGTAAATCTGGTCCCCATCTGTGCCTCACCAGGTCCTGGTTTCTTTGTTCCCCACCTGGACCTGATTGCTGTGGACTCCTTGGCCTCACCTGGAACTGCTGACTCTGATCCTAACTGGGCCTCACCCCGATCTGTTGACTCTAGTCTTCACCTGTGGACCATTATGACCTGGATACTCTGTTCCACGACTGAGCCTCACCTGCACATGATGACTCTGGATCCCCTCTGGGCCTCACCCTGACATGGTGACTCTGGTCCCCATCTGGATGTCACCTAGACCAGGTGAATCTGGAACCCCTCTAGGCCTCAACTAGACCTGGTGACTCTGGTCCTCAACTGGGCATCACCGGAAGCTAGTGAATATGTTTCCACCTGCGCCTCATCTGGACCTGTTGACACTGGTCCTTACTTGGGCATCATTGTGACCATGATACTCTCTTATATACATGGGCCTCACCTGGACCTGGTGACTGTGGTCCCACCTGGGCCTCACCTGGACGTGGTGACTGGTTCCCACAGGGGTCTCACCTGGACCTGGTGACTCAGGTCCTCATATGGGCATCATTCACCTAGTTTCTCAGTCCCACATCGAGGCTTCACCTAGTCCTAGTGATTCTCGTCCCCCTCTGGGTCTCACCGTGACGTGGTGCCTCTGGTCCTCACCTATATATCACCAGAACCGGGTGACTTTGGTCCCCCTCTGGGACTCACCCGGAGCTGGGGACAGTGGTCCTCAACTGGTCCTCAAAAGGACCTGGTGAATCTACTCCTCACTTTGGCCTCGTCTAGACCTTGTGACTCTTTTCCCACCTGGCATCATTGGGACATGGTTACTCTGTTCCCCACCAGGGCCTCACCTGGACATGATAACTTTGCTCCACACTTTGGCCTCAACTGGTCCTGATGACTCTGGTCCCCCCACCTAGGCCTCAATCTGGACCTGGTGACTCTGGTCCCCAGCTTGGTCTCATCTGCACTGGTGACTCTGGTTCCCACATGAACCACACCTGGCACTGGTGACTGTGGTGTTCTTGTAGACTCATATTTACCTGGTGACTCTGGTCCCCACTTGGTCCTCACATGGATCTGGTGACTCTGGCCTGCAGGTTGGCCTCACCTGGACCTGGGGAGTGGGGTTGCCACCTGGGCCTCACCCATACCTGGTGACTCAGGTCCCCACGTGGGCCTCTTGGACCTGGTGAATCTGGTCCTTATCTGGTCCTCTCCCAGACTCTGGTCACCACCTAGGCCTCACCTGGACCTGGTGAATCTGGTCCCCATTAGACCTCACCCAGTCCTGGTGCCTTTGTTCTCCACCTGGACCTGATTGCTGTGGACTCCTTCTTGGCCTCACCTGGAACTGGTGAATCTGATTGGATCTGCACGTCACGCAGATCTGATGACTCTGGTCCTCACCTGGGCATCATTGGTACCTGGTGACTCTGTTCCACACCTGAGCCTCACCTGGACATGATGACTCTGGAACCTCTCTCGGCCTCACCCTGACCTGGTGACTCTGGTCCCCATCTGGATGTCACCTGGTCCAAGTGATTCTGGTACCCCTCTAGGACTCAACCAGATCTGGTGACTGTGATCCTCAACTGGGCCTCACCTGCACCTAGTGAATATGCTCCATCTGGGCCTCCTTTGGACCTGGTGACTCTGATCCCTACCTGGGCATCATCGGGACATGGTTCCATTGCATGGCCTGCAGGTTGTCCTCTCCTGGACCTGGTGACTCTGATCCCTACCTGGGCATCATCGGGACATGGTTCCACTGCATGGCCTGCAGGTTGGCCTCACCTGGACCTGAGAACTCTAGTCCCTACCTGGGCATCATCGGGACACGGTTCCTCTGCATGGCCTGCAGGTTGGCCTCACCTGGACCTGGTGAGTAGGGTTGCCAATTGTGCCTCACCCATTCCTGGTGACACAGGTCCCCACGTGGCCTCAATTGGAGCTGGTGAATCTGGTCCTTATCTGGTCCTCCCCGGAACTGGTAACTCTGGTCACCACCTGGGAATCACCTGGGCCTGGAGAATCTGGTCCCCATCTGGGCCTCACCCAGTCCTGGTGATTTTGTTCCCCAACTGAACCTGATTGCTGTGGACTCCTTCTTGGCCTCACCTGGAACTGGTGACTCTGATCCTAACTGGGCCTCATCCAGATCTGGTGACTCTGGTCCTCACCTGTGGAACATTATGACCTGGATACTCTGTTCCACACCTGAGCCTCACCTGGACATGATGACTCTGGAACCCCTCTGGGCCTCAGCCTGTCATGGTGACTCTGGTCCCCTTCTGGATGTCACCTAGACCAGGTGAATCTGGTACCACTCTAGGCCTCAACTTGACCTGGAGACTCTGGTCCTCAACTGGGCCTCACGGGGACCTAGTGAACATGCTCCCAACCTGCGCCTCATCTGGACCTGGTGACTCTGGTTCTCCCTGGGCATCATCGGGACATGGTTAATCTATTCCCCCTGGGGCTGATCTGATGCTGGTAACTCTGGTCCTGACTTTGGCCTCTTCTCTACCAGGTAACTCTAGCTCCACCTGGGCCTCACCTGTAACTGGTGACTCTGATCCTAAGCATGGCCTCACCTGACCTGGAGACTGTGGTTCCCTTCGGGACCTTACCTAGACCTCTTGTCTCTGGTCCCACCTAGGCCTCAACAGGGCCTGGTGTCTCTGTTACCCACCTGAGTAGCATCAGGATATGGTTACACTGTTCACTAACAGTGACCCAGCCGGACCTATTAACTCTGGTCTTCACCTGGGCCAAACTGGACATGGTGACACTGGTTCCCACCTGGGTCTCACCTGGACATGGTGATTCGGATCCCCACCTGGGTCTCACCTGTAACTGGTGATTCTCCTTCCACATAGACATCATGTGGACCTGGTGGCTGCAATGTTTCTAGCTTCTCATGTACCTCGTGACTCTGGACCCCACCAGGGCCTGACGGGGACCTGGTGAGTGTGGTTGCCACCTGCTACTCACCTGGACCTGTTGATTCTGGTCTGCACCTGAGACTACCCAGGATCTGGTGACTCTGGTCCCCACCTGGGCTTCACCTGGATTTGGGGACTCTGGTCCCCATCTGGGGCTCACCTGGCCCTGTTGACCATGGTCCTTAACTGGGCAAAATTGGGACCCGGTGAGTGTGTTCCACAACTGGACCTCACCTGGACAATGTGACTCTGGTCCCTCTCTGGGTCTCACTGTGCCCTAGTGACTGTGAACCCCACTTTGGCCTGACTTGGACCTGCTGACCTGGTTGCCACCTGCGCCTGACCTCAAACTGTTGACTCTGGTTCTCTCAATGGCCCTACCCTGTACCTGGTGATCCTGGTCCCCAATTGGGTCTCAACTGGACGTGGTGACCCTTGTCACCACTGGGGACTCACCTGGACATGATTACTGTGTTCCACACCTGGGCCTCAAGTACACTTCTTGACCATGGTCCCAAGCCGGCCTCACGTGGTCCTTTGGCTCTGATCCCCGCCGGGGGCTCACGTGTATCTGGTAACTCTGATCCTCACCTGGGCCTCAACTGGACCTAGTGACTCGGTCCCCACCTGGGCTTCACCTGGATCTGGTGAGTCTGGTCCCCACCTAGACCTCTCCTGGACCTGGTGACTCTCTTTCCAACATGGACCTCACCTGCATCTGGTGACTCTGGTCCTCAATTTGGCCTCACCTGGACCTGGTGTCTCTCGTACCACACTTTGACCCTAACTCAGAACTGCTAAATCTTGCCCCACCTAGGCCGCACCCAGACCTGGTGATTCTTGTCTCCAGCTATGCCTCAATTCGACCTGATGAATCTGGTCATGACGTGGGGCTCACAGGGACCTGGGACTCAGCTGGATAGAGTGGCACTGGTTCCCACAAGGGGCACACCTGATACTGGTGATTGTGGTCTTATTCTATGCCTCACCAGGACCTAGTGATTCTGTTCCCCAACTGGGCCTGCATGGCCCTAGTGACTCTGGTCCCTCACCAGGCATCATTGGGACCTGGATACTCTATTACACAACTGGGCCTAACTTTGACCAGGGACCATCTGGTCCCATTCTGGGCGCAAACTAAACTGGTTACTCTGGTTCCCCCTCGCGGGCCTCACCCTCTACCTGGTGACTCTGGTCACCCCTTGGGCTTCACTTGGGCCTATTTAATCTGGTCCTTAGCTGCGTCCGCATCTAGATCTGGTGACTGGTGGCCACCTGGGCTTCACCTGGACTTGGTGAATCCTGTTGCCACCTGCGCCTCACCTGGACCTTGTGACTGTGGTCCATCCTGGACCTCACCTGGATCTGGTGGCTCTGGTTCCCATATGGGGCTCTCCTGGACCTGGTTCCTGTGGTCTCCATCTGCCCTCACCTGGAACACAATGACTCTGATCCATATTTGGTCCTCTCCGGGACCTGTTGCCTCTGGTCCTTACCTGGGCATCATTGGGACCTGGATACTCTCTATATACCTGGGCCTCACCTGGACCTCGTGACTGTGGTCCCACCTGGGCCTTACCTGGACGAGGTGACTGGTTCCCACAGGGACCTCACCTGGACCTGGTGACTCAGGTCCTCATATGGGCAAAATGGGACCAGGGTTCTAAGTTCCACATCGGGGTCTCATCTGGACCTAGTGATTCTCGTCCCCCTCTGGGCCTCACCCTGACGTGGTGACTCTGGTCCCCACCTGGATATCACCAGAACCGGGTGACATACCCGAAGCTGGGGACACTGGTCCTCAGCAGAGCCTCAACAGGACCTGGTGAATCTACTCCAAACTTAGGCTTCGTCTGGACCTTGTCACTCTTTTCCCACCTGGCATCAATGGGATATGGTTACTCTGTTCCCCACCTGGGCCTCACCCTGGACATGATAACTTTGCTGCACACTTTGGCCTCAACTGGTCCTGATGACTCTCGTCCCCAAACCTAGGCCTCAATCTGGACCTGGTGACTGTCGTCCCCAACTGGGTCTCAGCTGGACCTGGTGACTCCCGTTCCCACATGAACCACACCTGGACCTGGTGACTGTCGTGTTCTTGTAGACTCACATTTACCTTGTGACTCCCGTCCCCACTAGGGCCTCACCTGGATCTGGTGTCTCTGGCATGCAGGCTGGCCTCACCTGGACCTGTTGAGTGGGGTTGCCACCTCGGACTCACCCATACCTGGTGACTCAGGTCCCCACGTGGTCCTCTTGGACCTGGTGAACCTGGGCCTCACCTGTACCTGGTGACTCTGATCCCCATCAGGGCCTCACCCAGTCCTGGTGACTTTGTTCACCACCTGGACCCGATTGCTGTGGACTCATACTTGTCCTCACCTGGAACTTGTGACTCTGATCCTATCTGCGCGTCACACAGACCTGGTGACTCTGGTCCTCACCTGATCATCATTGGTACCTGGTGACTCTGTTCAACACCTGAGCCTCACCTGGACATGATGACTCTGGAACCTCTCTGGGCCTCACGCTGTCTTGGTGACTCTGGTCCCCATCTTGATGACACCTAGACCAGGTGATTCTGGTACCCCTCTATGCATCAACCAGATCTGTTGACTCTGGTCCTCAACTGGGCCTCAGCTGGACCTAGTGAATATGCTTCATCTGGGCCTCATTTGGACCTGGTTACTCTGGTCCCTACCTGGACATCATCGGGGCATAGTTCGACTGCAGGGCCAGCAGGTTGGACTCACCTGGACCTGGAAACTCTAGGCTCTACCTGGGCATTATGGGGACATGGTTCCTCTGCATGGCCTGCAGGTTGGCCTTACCTGGACCTGAGGTGTGGGTTGCCACCTGGGCCTCACCATGCATGGTGACACAGGTCCCCACGTGGGCCTCATTTTGGACCTGGTGAATCTGGTCCTTACCTGGTCCTCACCCGGAATTGGTAAGTCTGGTCACCACCTGGAATCACGTGGACCTGGTTAATCTGGTCCCCATCTGGGCCTCACCGAGTCCTGGTGACTTTGTTCCCCACCTGGACCTGATTGCTGTGGACCCTTTTTTGACCTCACCTGGAACTGGTGACTCTGATCCTCACTGGTCCTCACCCAGATCTGGTGACTCCTTTCCTCACCTGTGGACAATTATGACCTGGATACTCTGTTCCACACCTGAGCCTCACCTGACATGATGACTCTGGAACCTCTCTGGGCCTCAGTATGACATGGTGACACTGGTCACCATCTGGAAATCACCTAGACCAGGTGAATCTGGTACCACTCTTGGCCTCAACTTGACCTGGTGACTCTGGTCCTCAACTGGGCCTCACCGTGACCTAGTGAACATGCTCCCCACTTGTGCTTCATCTGGACCTGGTGACTCTGGTTCTACCTGGGCATCATCGGGAATGTTACTCTATTCCCCCCTGGGACCTGACCTGATCCTGGTAACTCTGGTCCTGACTTTGGCCTTTTCTGTACCAGGTGATTCTGGCTCAACCTGGCCTCACCTGTAAAAGGTGACTCTGATCCTAAGCATGGCCTCACCTGACCTGGTGACTGTGGTTTCCATCGAACCTCATCTGGACCTCATGTCTCTGGTCCCTCCTGGGCCTCACCAGGACATGGTGTCTCTTGTATCCACCTGGGTAGCTTCAGGATATGGTTACACAGTTCACTAACAGTGAACCAGCCGGACCTATTTACTCTGGTCTTCACCTGGGGCCACACCTGGTCATGGTGACACTGGTTCCCACCTGGGTCTCAACTGGACAGGGTGAGTCGGATCCCCACCGGGTCCTCACCTAAAACTGGTGATTCTCGTTCCCACATGGACATCATGTGGACCTGGTGGCTGCAGTGTTTCTAGATTCTCATGAACCTCTTGACTCTGGTCCCCACCAGGACCTCACCGGGACCTGGTGAGTGTGGTTGCCACCTGCACCTCACCTGGACCTGGTGATTCTGGTCTGCACCTGAGACTACCCTGGATCTGGAGACTGTGGTCCCCACCTGGGCTTCACCTGGATCTGGTGACTCTGGTCCCCACCTGGGCTTCACCTGGATTTGGGGACTCTGGTCCCCATCTGGGTCTCACCTGGCCCTGTTGACCATGGTCCTCAACTGGGCAAAATTGGGACCCGGTGACTGTGTTCCATAACTGGACCTCACCTGGACCAGGTGACTCTGGTCCCCCTCTGGGTCTCACTGTGCCCTAGTGAGTGTGATCCCCACTTTGGCCTGACTTGGACCTGCTGACCTGGTTGCCACCTGCCTCCTGACCTCGAACTGTTGACTCTGGTTCTCTCAAGGGCCTCCCCTGTACCTGGTGATCCTGGTCCCAATTGGGCCTCAACTGGACGTGGTGACTCTTGTCACCACTGGGGACTCACCTGGACATGATTACTGTGTTCCACACCTGGGCCTCACGTACACCTCTGGACCATGGTCCCAAGCCGTCCTCACGTGGACCTTTTGGCTCTGATTCCCGCCGGGGGCTCACGTGTATCTGGTAACTCTGATCCTCACCTCGGCCTCATCTGGACCTAGTGACTCTGGTAGCCACCTGGACTTCACCTGGATCTGGTGACTCTGGTCCCCACCTGGACCTCTCCTGGACCTGGTGACTCTTTTCCAACATGGACCTCACCTGGATCTGGTGCCTCTGGTCCTCAGTTTGGCCTCACCTGGACCTGGTGTCTCTCGTCCCCACTTTGACCTAACTCAGAACTGCTGAATCTTGCCCCACCTAGGCCGCACCCAGGCCTGGTGACCTCTTGTCCCCAGCTATGCCTCAATTCGACATGATGAATCTGGTCCTCACGTGGTCCTCACATGGACCTGGGACTCACCTGGATAGAGTGGCTCTGGTTCCCACAAGGGGCTCACCTGATACTGCGACTGTGGTCTTATCTATGCCTCACCAGGACCTAGTGATTCTGTGCCCCATCTGGGCCTGCATGGCCCTAGTGACTCTGGTCCTCACTCAGGCATCATTCGGACCTGGAAACTATATTCCACACCTGGGCCTCACTTTGACCAGGGACCTCTGGTCCCATTCGGGCCTCAAACTAAACTGGATACTGTGGTTCCCCCTCTGTGACTCACCCTTACCTGGTGACTCTGGTCACAATTTGGCATCACTTCGGCCTGGTGATTCTGGTCCTTAGCTGGTCCGCACCTGGTTTCTGGTGACTGGTCGCCACCTGGGCCTCACCTGGCCTTGGTGAATCCTGTTGCCACCTGCGCCTCACCTGGACCTTGTGACTCTGGTCTCACCTGGATCTCACCTGGATCTGGTGGCTCTAGTTCCCATATGGGGCTCTCCTGGACCTGGTTCCTGTGGTCTCCATCTGGCCTCACCTGGAACACAATGACTCTGATCCATATTTGGGCCTCTCCCTGGACCTGTTGCCTCTGGTCCTTACCTGGGCATCATTGGGACCTGGATACTCTCTATATACCTCGGCCTCACCTGGACCTGGTGACTGTGGTCACACCTGGGCCTCACCTGGACGAGGTGACTGGTTCCCACCAGGGACCTCACCTGGACCTGGTGACTCAGGGCCTCATATGGGCATCATGGGACCAGGGTTCTCAGTTCCACATCGGGGTCTCCTCTTGGACCTAGTTATTCTCGTCCCACTCTGGGCCTCACCCGGACGTGGTGACTCTGGTCCCCAACTGGATGTCACTTTGACCAGGTGAATCTGGTACCGCTCTAGTCCTCAACCAGATCTGGTGACTTTGGTCCTCAACTGGGCCTCACCTGGACCTAGTGAATATGCTCCATGTGGGCCTCATTTGGACCTGGTGACTCTGGTCCCTACCTGGGCATCATCGGGACATGTTTCCACTGCATGGCCTGCAGGTTGGCCTCCCCTGGACCTGGTGCGTGTGGTTGCCAACTGCACCTCACGTGGACCTGGTGATTCTGGTCTACACCTGAGATTACCCTGGATCTGGTGACTGTGGTCCCCAACTGGGCTTCACCTGGATTGGGGACTCCGGTCCCATCTGGGCCTCACCTGGCCCTGTGACCATGGTCCTCAAGTGGGAAAATTTGGGACGCGGTGAATGTGTTCCACAACTGGACCTCACCTGGACCAAGTGACTCTGGTCCCACTCTGCGTCTCACCGTGCCCTAGTGACTGTGAAGCCCACTTGGCCTGACTTGGACCTGCTGCCCCTGGTTGCCACATGCGCCTGACCTCGAAATGTTGACTCTGCTTTATTCAAGGACCTCTCCTGTACCTGGTGATCCTGGTCACCACCTGGGCTTCACCTTGACGTGGTGTCTCTTGTCACCACCGTGGACTCACCTGGACCTGGTTACTGTGTTCTACACCTGGGCCCCAAGTAGACCTGTGACCATGGTCCCCAAGCCGTCCTCAAAAGTACCTGTTGCCTCTGATACCCATCGGGGCCTCACGTGTACCTGGTACTCTGGGTCCTCACCTGCGCTGCAACTGAACCTAGTGACTCTGGTCCCCACCTGTACGTCACCTGGATCTGGTAACTCTGGTCCCCACCTGGACCTCACCTCGATCTGGTGACTCTGGTCCTCAGTTTGGCCTCACCTGGACCTGGTGTCTCTCGTCCCCACTTTGACCTAACTCAGAACTGCTGAATCTTGCCCCATCTAGGCCGCACCCAAACCTGGTGACACTTGTCACCAGCTATGCCTCAATTCGACATGATGAATCTGGTCCTCACGTGGGACTCACATGGACCTGGGACTCAGCTGGATAGAGTGGCTCTGGTTCCCACAAGGGGCTCACCTGATACTGCTGACTGTGGTCTTATCTATGGCTCACAGGACCTAGTGAATCTGTTCCCCATCTGGGCCTGCATGGCCCTAGTGACTCTGGTCCTAACCAGGCAATCATTGGGATCTGGATACTCTATTCCACACCTGGGCCTCACTTTGACCAAGGAACTCTGGTCCCCATTCTGGGCCTCAAACTA
Source organism: Canis lupus familiaris (assembly GCF_011100685.1). Lineage (NCBI taxonomy): Eukaryota > Metazoa > Chordata > Mammalia > Carnivora > Canidae > Canis > Canis lupus. Next base: position 54,075 of record NW_023330889.1, read on the forward strand.
AACTGGTTACTCTGGTCCCCCTCTGGGCCTCACCCTTACTTGGTGACTCTGGTCACCCCTTGGTTTCACTTGGGCCTGGTGAATCTGGTACTTAGCTGTTCCTCACCTGGATCTGGTGACTGGTCGACACCTGGGCCTCACCTGGTCTTGGTGAATCCTGTTGCCACCTGCGCCTCACCCAGACCTTTTGACTATGGTCCCACGTGGACCCTCACCTGGATCTGGTGGCTCTGGTTCCCATATTGGGCTCTCCCTGGACCTGGTTCCTGTGGTCTCCATCTGGCCTCACCTGGAACACAAGACTCTGATCCATATTTGGGCCTCTCCTGGACCTGCTGACTCTGGTCCTTACCTGGGCATCATTGGGACCTGGATACTCTCTTATATAACTAGGCCTCACCTGGACCTGGTGACTGTGGTCCCACCTGGGCCTCACCTGGACGAGGTGACTGGTTCCCACAGGGGACCTCACCTGGACGTGGTGACACAGGTCCTCATATGGTCATCATGGGTCCTGGTATCTCAGTTCCACATCGGGGCCTCACCTGGACCTAGTGATTCTCGTCCGACTCTGGATCTCTCCCTGACGTGCTGACTCTGGTCCCCACCTGGATATCACCAGAACCGGGTGACGCTGGTCCCCCTATGGGTTTCAACCCGGAGCTGGGACACTGGTCCTCAACTGTCCTCGAAAGGACCTGGTGATTCTACTCCTGACTTAGGCCTCTTATGGACCTTGTGACTCTTTTCCCACCTGGCATCAATGGGACATGGTTACTCTGTTCCCCACCTGGGCCTCACCTGGACATGATAATTTTGCTCCGGACTTTGGCCTCAACTGGTCCTGATGAATTCTGGTCCCCCCACCTAGGCCTCAATCTGGACCTGGTGACTTGTCTCCACCTGGGTCTTACCTGGACCTGGTGACTCTCGTTCCACATGAACCACACCAGGACCTGGTGACTGTGGTGTTCTTGTAGACTCACATTTACCTGGTGACTCCGGTCCCCACTGGGCCTCACCTGGATCTGGTTACTCTGGCCTGCAGGTTGGCCTCACTGGACCTGGTGAGTGGGGTTGCCAAAGGACCTCACCCATACCTGGTGACTCAGGTCCCCACGTGGGCCTCTTGGACCTGGTGAATCTGGTCCTTCCCTGGTCCTCTCCCAGAACCGGGACTCTGGTGACCACCTGGTCTCACCTTGACCTGGTTAATCTGGTCCCCATCTGGGCCTCACCCAGTCCTGGTGACTTTGTTCCCCACCTGGACCTGATTGCTGTGGACTTTTTCTTGGCCTCACCTGGAACTGGTGACTCTGATCCTATCTGCGCGTCACCCAGACCTGGTTACTCTGGTCCTCACCTGGTCATCATTGGTACCTGGTGACTCTTTCCACACCTGAGCCTCACCTGCACATGATGACTCTGGAACTCTCTGGGCCTCACCCTGACCTGGTGACTCTGGTCCCCATCGGATGTCACCTGGACCAGGTGATTCTGGTACCCCTCTAGTCCTCAACCAGATCTGGTGATTCTGTTCCTCAACTGGGCCTCACCTGTACCTAGTGAATATGCTCCATCTGGGCCTCATTTGGACCTGGTGACTGTCGTCCCTACCTGGGCATCATCGGGAAATGGTTCCACTGCATGGCCTGCAGGTTGGCCTCACCTGGACCTGTAACTCTGGTCCCTACCTGGGCATCATCGGGACATGGTTCCTCTGCATGGCCTGCAGGTTGGCCTCATCTTGACCTGGTGAGTGGGGTTCCCACATGGGTCTTACCCATGCCTGTGACACAGGTCCCCACGTGTCCTCACTTGGACCTGGTGAATGTGGCTTACTCTAGTCCTCACCCCGGAACTGGTAAATATGGTCACCACCTGGGCATCACCTAATCCTGGTGACTTTGTTCCCCACCTGGACCTGATTGCTGTGGAAACCTTCTTGGCCTCACCTGGATGTGGTAACTCTGATCCTAACTGGGCCTCTCCCATCTGGTGACTCTGGTCCACACATGTGGACCATTATGACCTGGATACTCTGTTCCACACCTGAGCCTCACCTGGAAAGGATGACTCTGGATCCACTCTGGGCCTCACCCTGACATGGTTACTCTGGTCCCCATCTGGATGTCACCTAGACCAGGTGAATCTGGTACCCTCTAGGCCTCAACCAAACCTGGTGACTCTAGTCCTCAACTGGGCCTCACCGGGACCTTGTGAATATGCTCCCCAACTGGCGCCTCATCTGGACATGATGACTCTCGTTCTACGTGGGCATCATCGGGACATGGTTACTATATTCCCCTCTGGGACTGACCTGATCCTTGTAACACTGGTCTGACTTTGGCATTTTCTGTACCAGGTGACTCTGGCTCCACCTGGGCCTCACCTGTAACTGGTGACTCTGATCCTAAGAATGGCCTCACCCTGACCTGGTGGCTGTGGTTCCCATCGGACCTCACCTGGACCCTCATGTCTCTGGTCCCAGCTGGGCCTCACCAGGACCTGGTGTCTCGGTACCCACCTCGTAGCATCAGGATATGGTTACACTGTTCAATAACAGTGACCCAGCTGTACGTATTAAACTAGCCTTCACCTGGGCCACACCTGGACATGGTGATACTGGTTCCACCTGGGTCTCACCTGGACATGGTGAACGGATCCCACCTGGTCCTCACCTGTACTGGTGATTCTCGTTCCATGGACATCATGTGGACCTGCTGGCTGCAGTGTTTCTAGCTCTCATGTACCCTCGTGACTCTGGTCCCACCAGGGCCTCACCGGGACCTGGTGAGTGTGGTTGCCACCTGCACCTCACCTGACCTGGTGATTCTGGTCTGCACCTAGACTACCCTGGATCTGGTGACTGTGGTCCCCACCTGGGCTTCACCTGGATTTGGGGACTCCGGTCCCCATCTGGGCCTCATTGTCCCTGTTGACCATGGT